>NC_134402.1:368409128-368709128 GCF_038048845.1 Mixophyes fleayi | reverse complement strand
ATTTCTTCATGGTGTAGTACACCAATCTGAAGGGTTACTGGAGACGTACTCTGGGTGATGAGACCATTGATGAGACGTGATCCATCTATAGCCGTCACAGTAATGGGTGTTTTTAAAGTGATCACTGGGTAGGGACCATTGATTCACTAGTGATTTAGAAATGAAATTTCCTGCTGCTCGGAATCAATCAATGCCTGTGGACTCAAAGGATTTGGTAGCAAAGGAGATCGTAACATCAAAAGCGCAGGACTTTAGATTTCATAGACAATGGAGAGGACTCCAGGGACCCTAACTTCACCTCTCCAGAACTAGTTAGGGCCTGGCATTTCCGATTCTCTTAGGGCAAGAGCTGAGCATATGCGTGGAATCAACACAATAGATACAGAGTCTATTCTTTACTCTTCGTTTCCTCCTCTCTGAAGATAATTGGAACGTCCTATCTCCATGGGAATCACAGAGGATGGAGCTGGACGAAATGAGGGTTTGAACAAAGAGGTGCTTTGACAGCCGTTGTTTTCTCAGACTCTCTTTCACGAAATCTCATATCTACACGGATGGCAAAGAGAGATCAAATCTTCTAGTGACGAAGGAAGCTCTTGGGTAGTCAGCTGCATCTTTAATTTTATCGGAGAGCCCCTGCCAGAAGGCGGCAACTAATGCTTCAGTGTTCCACTGAAGTTCAGAGGCTAAGATCCTAAATTGAATGACATACTGTCCTACTGTATGGGAGCCTTGTCGCAAACGAAGAATGCTGGAAGCAGCGGAGGTCACACGACCTGGTTCATCGAACACACTTCGGAACGTGGAAATGAATTTGGCACTATCTTGTAGAATTGGATCGTTTCTTTCCCACAGAGGGGAGGCCCAAGCCAGGGCTTGTCCAGAAAACAATGAGATAAGATAGGCCACTCTGGAACGATGGGTAGAAAAATTTTGAGGTTGGAGTTCAAAATGGACTGAACATTGGTTAAGGAGAACCTCTACAAGTTTTGGGTCCCCGTCATATTTTGACGGAGTAGGCAGGTGAAGCGTAGGAGCTGTAGACACCTGGGATGGCACTGGGGAAACGGAGGAAAGCACAGGAGCTTCAATATTAGCTGTAACAGTCTGTCCAGATGTTCCTTGGGAGGTTAACGATTGGTAACATTGAAGTAACAGCTGTTGGCGAGCATCCTGTTGCTCGCACACGGCTGACCAGATGCTGCAGCATCTCTTTAGCGGTAGGTTCCGTATCTGGGTCTGTCATGGCCTGATCTTACTGTCACGGGCACTAGGAGTCCTTTACCCAGGGATCACCAGGGTGATAGGCTTACCAGAGCAGTATAGGTGGTAATATGGTACTCTGGTAGCAGGGTGATCACGGAACAGGAAATAGCAGATGATGAGATGCTCAGGAAAGTCTATGACTAGCAGCACTGGCAATATGGAGGTAGTAATACACGAGGAACTGTATGGACAAAGGACACGTGAAGGTAGTCAGTGGTCTGCGGTAGCAAGTTGTACCACTGCTATAGTGAGGAGGAATGTCCAACAGAAACGAGGAGGTGATGAGGGTCAGCGGTCTGCGGATAGCAAGTTGTACCGCTGTCTGAGTGAAGGAATAGAATCCAAGTGGAGGTATCCGGGGAGTCAGTGGTCTGCGTTAGCAAGTTGTACCACTGCTATGTGAGAGGATACTGGAACAGGTGAAACTGGAAACAGGGGTCAGTGGTCTGCCACCAGCAAGTTGTACCACTGAATATATATGTGAGGAGGTGCACGGGGAGAGACTGCAACACAAGATATACACGGGCACCTTGACTTTGATCCACAGTAATATGCACAATATAAATGTATAGATGACTGAACAACACTGCCAATATAGAAAGTCTCTTGAAGTAGTCCAGCACGAGATAACACAGTCAATGATGGCAATAGACTCAGCGGATAGCACACTCCAGAGGAGAACCAACACAGTCCAGCAAGGTATGCAATACACAGCACAGTCAATGAGAAGTATGCATACCGTGGTTCAGGAGAAGGCAGTCAGACAGGAGTGCAGAGATACCTGAACGGCAGGAGGCCGGCAGGATGCGAAGTCCCTGGATGGGTGAAGCGGTGGTCTAGTAGGTGCAGCGCACAGGTAGGTAGACCAGCAGGGAACACAGGAAAGCGTGGAGAGCGGATCAGCAGTAGATGGATGAGTAGCGCTGAGGATTAGCAGCAGCGGGTCTCTGCGGGAACACGGAGGTAGCCAATAGCAACCAGCAGGTGCAGTAACGATGGGACACGGGAGAGCAGAGTTGAACTGGAACTGTTGATCACGGAAAGTAGCGGGTAGCAATAGTAGCAGCAGACTCAAGGAAACACGGGAGAGTTGACAAGGACTGAAGACTGAAGCGCACAGAGGCAGCGGATAGGAATCAGCCAAACAGTCACGATGAAACACAGACGGGTTGCAGGTTGAAGACTGTAGTGCACGGAGGCAGCGGATAGGAATCAGCTAGCAGTCACGATGATGAAACACAGACGAGTTGCAGGTTGAAGACTGTAGTGCACGGAGGCAGCGGATAGGAATCAGCTAGCAGTCACGATGATGAAACACAGACGAGTTGCAGGTTGAAGACTGTAGTGCACGGAGGCAGCGGATAGGAATCAGCTAGCAGTCACAATCATGAACAGGTGAGTGGATGTGAATGAAAGACTGTAGTGCACGGAGGCAGCGGATAGGCATCAGCTAACAGTCCCAATAATACATGGTAGAGTTGAAGTGGTTAGAAGACTGTAGTGCACGGAGGCAGCGGATAGGAATCAGCTCACAGTCACGATGATACACAGAAGGGAAGCTGTGGTATGGGAACCACAGCAGTAGAAGTGGTTTGGAAACCACAGAGGTAGAAGTGGTTTGGAAACCACAGGAATCAGCTGGGCTGAATAAACGAGGAAACACAGGAACACCTTCAGAGACTCATGGGGAATGAGACTCCAAGATCAGGCAACGTGGTGTTGACCACAGGTGCTTAATATAGGGAGGTTGCCTGATCTGCCAATTAAGTTAAAGGAACATACACTGAAGGTTTAGAAAGGGCTGCGCATGCGCAGTCCCTCAGGATGGAGGACGGCCACGGTTCCTAAATGTCCGGGAAGAAGCACTCACAGTCCGGTGAGTGACACGGGTGAGCGTAGAGACACTTGGGGTCAGTAGAAGAGGTGTAGGCAAGGGGTGAGTTCTGTAACTAATTGGCCATCAAGGATTCTGCACGTTACTATTAGGGGACATTCATTTTACTAACAGGCATTCTGTTGGGCATTTCTTAAACTTATAAAGATTTTAGTAGACATTCCTTTAGCTGCATCTAATTGGGTATTACAGCTTCTAATGGGCATAGTGTAATGTTACCTGGCATTACAAATTTTAGTTGCATTACTGTGCACTCTGTAACATCCAAGACTTTTTCTTGGATGTTACTACAAAATGACACTAATGTACACCTTACTGTGCATTATTGTTACTGATGGGCAACATATTAGTCATTATTATTAATCATGGGCATTTTACTGTGCATTATTGATGGACACAATCTTCTTCAGCATTACCACTGGCAAATTATATTTCACTGCCATAATAGTCTTGCTTGGTGTTAAAATTGGCCTATTGTATCTTGCTGCCATTATTACTGACATATCCAAAGTGGATTATTACTAGTATATTAGATCTTGCTTAACATATTATCAAGTTCACATTAATACTGGTACAGAATGTTAACTTTAAAAAAAGACATTAAAAAATTAAACTAATAATTATTGTAGCCACACCTACTCATTTACATAGCGAAGCCCCATTATTCCACTCACTGCTGCATATATTACACTCTCATGTCTAAGTATTCCTCTGACATTGCAGCAGACATCTATCTCTGGAAATGAGTTCCTAGTGCTGGCAGCTATGCCCTGGGGCTGAATGAGAAGTAATGTAATATATTAATGCTGTTGAAACATTTATCCAGACATTTCAGTTATTATGTGTGTTGTAAATTACATGGCGCTTAGCTTTTCCATGCAAACATTTATTTATGCTAGTTTGTTCCAAGTTCAGACTCTGATTTCAGACTGGATTATTTAGTGTTCACCAATATAAACCATATAGTTAGCTATATGTGACTTTAACTAAGGCATGAGTAGAAACTAGAGATGCTCAGGCTCGGTTTCCCGAGAATCGAATATACCCGAACTTAGCAGATCCGAGTACCGAGACGCTCGGTACCTTTGCACTTTTCGGATTTGAAAACGAGACAAAACATCATCGTGACATTGTCGGATCTCGGTTCTCGCGATTTTTGGATTCATTTTTAGGATTCAACATTAGGGTGGACCCCCATTTTTATTTGCTGCCACTGCTGTGTGCCAATGTGTCCCAGATGTGCTAGGAACTGCCATGTGTTTGTGTCATTGCTCTGTCGCTTACCATCCAGCCAGGTCGCTGCAGTATTTGTCTGAAAGTGTATGAAAATAATATTGTGATCTGTGAGGTGGTCAAAATTGACTTTAAATTACTTAAAATTAGTGTTATTGAGGTTAATAATAAAGTAGGAACAATAAAAGAGCAAAATTATGTGATTTTAGCATATTTTAGGATTTTTTAAAAAAAATACAAAACCAGATCCAAAACCAAAACTAATTCACGGGGGTCAATGAACATCTCTAGTAGAAACGCATGAGAAAGTTGCTAATTTGAAAAACTAAATACAGAATTTATTGTGGGGTGGGCCATTATATGGTAAAACTGCAAGCTCTAAACAGAAGGAGATAACACTCACTTGCTGTGTAATATTAATTATTAATAGTTTAACTTTGAAGCATATTTTCTGTATATTAAATGTCTGTAGAAACATGCAAATAAACCATTTTTTTTTCTATTTTCACCAAATATAAAGTGTGCTGCTATAATATGTAATATGTATAAGTGGCATGACTTTGTAATAGGTAATATGTATAAATGAATCTTTCAAAAACAAATAACAGCGCTGAGTGAAGATCAAAATTGCCTCTGATAATAACATAAACTCGTATATATATAAAAACAATTTATTGCACAATAGAACAAACAAATAAAAAACACAATAAATAAGGGGGAAAATATATATAGGGGGGGATATATTTGGATAATTAGAAATAAATAGTGAGAGTAGATATCTAGTGTCTCCTATGTAGTTTTGTTTAAGAAAAGAAGAGTTTGAATATCTGTATCTCTGTATATATATATATATTTATGTATGTACAGATACATATTATTATTTATATGTTTTCTATGTAAATATATATGTGTGTAAATTGTCACAGTATGAACATATAAATTGTGTGTTCTCTTCTATATATGTATGTATTTGTCACACTATGAATATTTTATTCTGTATATTTTATTTACTATTGGGTTTAATATTTTTAATTTTATGATTAATTAATATCAATTGGATATTGATTTGGTTATTTTTCATGTGTGTAACCATGGGTTTTAATTTCACTTAATGCTGTTAATATATCAGCTCGAATCCGTATAGGACAAGATCTATCATAATCTTTGAACATCAGTTGATTAATTAATCTGAATGAAGGTATTTAAGGGTAACCCATATGAGAACCACTCAGTATCTCTGATGAAATCACCAATTGGAGCAGTGTGCTGGTATTGTTTCTCATAGAGCGTGTATGCTCTTCGACATTGTTACATTGGCATTGCAGTACTTGCGAGGTATTAGCGGACACTGTGATTCTCCTACCAATTTATCCACTGTGGCTGTTTGCTATCTGGACATTTATCTTGGACTCCCGGAGTGTGGCCACACCTGTCGGATGGACCGGGACTGACATTGTGGATTCGCCTTGGTACGGTAAAACATTTTGCATATATGCTTAAGACCGGACGAAGTGTATTAAGTTCCACATACAGAGAATCACCTGTTACTACCACTGGGACCATTGATAGTTATAGGTTGAGCTGAATTGCTGGGCGTTCCCTGAGCCCTGTTGGATCTAGTCTATTCAGTACCAGTAGCACCGATATCACACTGTCTCTGAACACCTCCAGTTGACATTAATCAATGCCATCTTCCGTGTTTTATCATTATTAGCTCATATATTGAGCACTTCCAGACATTTGTGCTACACGAATCTCAATTAGGAGATGTTCATTGGACTGGACATATTCACATATCAATCTCCATCTGGGATTATATTCTAGGGATGTGCACCGGCCACTTTTGGTGTCTCGTGTTTTGTGTTTTGGATTCGGATTTGCTTGAGGTTTTGGGTTCGGATTTGTTTCGCAAAACACTTGACGAAAGGTTTTGGTTCGGATTTAAAGGTTTTGGATTCGGAATTATTTTGAAAAAAACATAAAAAGTGTTAAAATCAATTTTTTTTTGTTTATTTTCACTCCTACGCTATTATTAACCTCAATAACATTCAATAACAATCATTTCCACTAATTCCCAGTCTATTCTGAACACCTCACACCTCACAATATTGTTTTTAGTCCAAAACGTTTCACCAAGGTAGCTTTCTGGACTGCATAGTGCAGTGGTCCCGGTACACAATTTGGTACCGGGGCCACAATACCTCCGCCTTCAAATGGTCTGAATTCCACTGCACAGCTGCCTGCTCCTACATCCTCTGCAGCATATACAGGGTGTAGTTCGAGCGTGTCAATACCTCTTGTTTTTGACGATGACAGGTCATTTTCATTAATTTATGATTTGGCAGCAACAGTCAACGTTGTTTAATATCTGATACGCCTCTATCTGGACTGCATAGTGGAGTGGCCCCGGTACCCAATTTGGTACCGGGGCCACAATACCTCCTCCAACTTTCAAGTGTAGTGTTTATAATTTATAAAAACTACAGTAGTTATAGCACGTCAATAACTCTTGTTTTAGATGACCATGGTACAGAGCATTCATCATTGAGATCCCATCAAGTATGTGAAAGACAGACAGGGTCGAAGTGTTATTTGTTGACTTTGTTAACCAAAAAATTGTCGCTGTTGCAAATATTCGTGCAATGAAGAGTGACTTTTTCTATTAAAGGCTCAAGCTTTCAAGTGTAGTGTTTCTAACTTATAAACACTACAGTAGTTCAAGCACATCAATACCTCTTGTTTTAGACGACCATGGTACAGAGCATTCATCATTGAGATCCCATCAAGTATGTGAAAGACAGACAGGGTCGAAGTGTTATTTGTTGACTTTGTTAACCAAAAAATTGTCGCTGTTGCAAATATTCGTGCAATGAAGAGTGACATTTTCTATTAAAGGCTCAAGCTTTCAAGTGTAGTGTTTCTAACTTATAAACACTACAGTAGTTCAAGCACGTCAATACCTCTTGTTTTTGTTTTTGATTATGACAGGGCATTTTACTTTTGGTTTAATTTGTTGAATTTGTTTTAATTTTGTTTTACTTTGTGCTCATGGCAAACGACTGTTGAATGGTCACATAATGGTAATAAAAGAGTTGCAAGATGGAATTGTCCTTGGGCCCACCCACCCACCCTTATGTTGTTGAAATAGGATATGCACACTTTAACAAACCAATCATTTCAGCAAAAGGGCCTACCAAACAACTGTGGCTAAAATTATTGATTTGTTTGGGCCTCCACACCAAAAAAGCTATTCATCTCTCCCTGTACAAAATAAACAGGCAAGATGTCGTCCTCATCCTCAACCTCTGATTCCTTTACCCCTACAGTGTGTACTTTCTCCTCCTCACACATTATCAATTCGTCCCCGCTGGACTCCACAACCAAAGGTCCCTCTGTACTATCTGGAGGGCAGTGCTGTACTTGATTGAGGAATTGATAATTCATTTTTATGAACATCATTTTTTCAACGTTCTGAGGAAGCAACCTCCTTCGCCGCTCATTGACCAGGTTACCCACTGCACTAAAAACTCTTTCCGAGTACACACTGGAGGGGGGACAACTCAGGTAAAATAGAGCCAGTTTGTACAGAGGCTTCCAAACTGCCATTTTTTTCCTGCCAGTAACAATATGGACTGTCTGACATGTCTATTTGGATGGTGTCAGCAAAATAATCCTCCACCATTTTTTCTATTGTGACAGCATCCAATGCAGCAACAGTAGACATGTCTGCAATGGTTGGCAGGTCCTTCAGTCCGGCCCAGATGTTATCAGCATCCCCGCCAGCGGCTATTTTAGGAAAACTGAGCTTTTTCCTCGCAGCCACAGATGTGGAAGAAAATGAGGGTGTGTCACTCACCGGACTGTGAGTGCTTCTTCCCGGACATTTAGGAACCGTGGCCGTCCTCCATCCTGAGGGACTGCGCATGCGCAGCCCTTTCTAAACCTTCAGTGTATGTTCCTTTAACTTAATTGGCAGATCAGGCAACACTCCCTATATTAAGCACCTGTGGTTAACACCACGTTGCCTGATCTTGGAGTCTCATTCCCCATGAGTCTCTGAAGGTGTTCCTGTGTTTCCTCGTTTATTCAGCCCTGCTGATTCCTGTGGTTTCCAAACCACTTCTACCTCTGTGGTTTCCAAACCACTTCTACTACTGTGGTTCCCATACCACATCTACCCTTCTGTGTATCATCGTGACTGTGAGCTGATTCCTATCCGCTGCCTCCGTGCACTACTGTCTTCTAACCACTTCAACTCTACCATGTATTATTGGGACTGTTAGCTGATTCCTATCCGCTGCCTCCGTGCACTACAGTCTTCCATCCACATCCACCCACCTGTTCATCATCGTGACTGTTAGCTGATTCCTATCCGCTGCCTCCGTGCACTACAGTCTTCAACCTGCAACTCGTCTGTGTTTCATCATCGTGACTGTTAGCTGATTCCTATCCGCTGCCTCCGTGCACTACAGTCTTCAACCTGCAACTCGTCTGTGTTTCATCATCGTGACTGTTAGCTGATTCCTATCCGCTGCCTCCGTGCACTACAGTCTTCAACCTGCAACTCGTCTGTGTTTCATCGTGACTGTTTGGCTGATTCCTATCCGCTGCCTCTGTGCGCTTCAGTCTTCAGTTCATGTCAACTCTCCCGTGTTTCCTCGAGACTGCTGCCACTATTGCTATCCGCTACTCTCCGTGATCAACAGTTCCAGTTCAACTCTGCTCTCCCGTGTCCCATCGTTACTGCACCTGCTGGTTGCTATTGGCTACCTCCGTGTTTCCGCAGAGACCTGCTGCTGCTACTCCTCAGCGCTACTCATCCATCTACTGCTGATCCGCTCTCCACGCTTTCCGGTGTTCCCGCTGGTCTCTACCCGCCTGTCAGCATTGGATTCGTGTCTCTCTGCTTACCCTTCTGCTAGACCATCGTCATTCTCCAGGGTCCTCCAGGAGTCCAGTTCCACGCTCTACTGATTCCTGTATATTTGTTTCCCTGCTGGTCTACCTACCTGTGCGCTGCACCTACTAGACCACCGCTTCACCCATCCAGGGACTTTGCATCCTGCCGGCCTCCTGCCGTTCAGGTATCTCTGCACTCCTGTCTGACTGCCTGCTTCTGAACCACGGTATGCATACTTCTCATTGACTGTGCTGGTGTATTGCATATCTTGCTGGACTGTGTTGGTTCTCCTCTGGAGTTTGCTATCCGCTGAGTCTATTGCCATCATTGACTGTGTTATCTTGTGCCGGATTACTTCAAGAGACTTTCTATTATTGCAGTGCTGTTCAGTCATATATATATATATTGTGCATATTACTGTGGATCGAGTTTAAGGTGCCCGTGTATATCTTGTGTTGCAGTCTCTCCCCGTGCACCTCCTTACATATATATTCAGTGGTACAACTTGCTAGAGGCAGACCACTGATCCCTGTTTCCAGTATCACCTGTTCCAGTATCCTCTCACATAGCAGTGGTACAACTTGCTAACGCAGACCACTGACTTCCCGGATACCTCCACTTGGATTCCATTCCTTCACTCAGACAGCGGTACAACTTGCTATCCGCAGACCGCTGACCCTCATCACCTCCTCGTTTCTGTTGGACATTCCTCCTCACTATAGCAGTGGTACAACTTGCTACCGCAGACCACTGACTACCTTCACGTGTCCTTTGTCCATACAGTTCCTCGTGTATTATTACCTCCATATTGCCAGTGCTGCTAGTCATAGACTTTCCTGAGCATCTCATCATCTGCTATTTCCTGTTCCGTGATCACCCTGCTACCAGAGTACCATATTACCACCTATACTGCTCTGGTAAGCCTATCACCTGGTGATCCCTGGGTAAAGACTCCTAGTGCCCGTAACAGGGTGGAGCTGTTGGCATGTCACGGTCCTCTTCAGAGGACAATCTCCTGACCAGCAGGTCTTTGCACCGCTGCAGACTTGTGTCCACTGGAAACAGAGACAAAACATACGCTTTAAACCGAGGATCGAGAACGGTGGCCAGAATGTATTCCTCTGCCTTTAAAAGAGTGACCCCCCTCGGATCCTGGCAAAGCGTACGAAGGGCTTCATCCACAAGAGCTACATGCTTGGTGGAATCGCAATGGTTTACCAGCTCCTCCCTCACTTTCTCCAGCTGCTTCTGCTACAGCCTGATCAGGGGTATCACCTGACTCAAGCTGGCAGTGTCGGAACTGACTTCTCGTGTGGCTAGTTCAAACGGCTGGAGAACCTTGCACAACATGGAAATCAGTCTCCACTGCGCTTGACTCAGGCGCATCCCCACTCCTTTGCCTATGTCGTAGGTGGCGTTGTAGGCCTGAATGGCCTTTTGCTGCTCCTCCATCCTCTGCAGCATATAGAGGGTGGAGTTCCAGCACGTCACAACCTCTTGTTTGAGGTGATGGCAGGGCAGGTTCATGCTTTTTTGATGTGCCTCGAGCCTGCGGTAGGCACTGGCAGAATGCCGAAAGTGTCCAGCAATTTTGCGGGCCACCGCAAGCATCTCCTGCACACCCCTGTCACTCTTGAGGTAATGCTGCACCACCAAATTAACGGTGTGGGCAAAACATGGGACGTGCTGAAAATTGCCCATATGCAATGCCCGCACAATATTACTGGCGTTGTCTGACACCACAAATCCCCAGGACAGTCTAAGTGGGGTAAGCCACTGCGAAATAATTTCCCTCATTTTCTCTAATAGGTTGTCAGCATTGTGCCTCTTATTAAAGCCTGTAATACACAATGTTGCCTGCCTTGGCACGAGCAGACGTTGTGTAGATGCTGCTACTGATGCAGCTGCTGCTGTTGCTGCGGAAGGCGGATGCATCTACCTAGTGGGCTGTCACAGTCATATAGTCCTTCGTTTGCCCAGAACCACTTGTCCACATGTCCGTGGTTAAGTGGACAGTCGGGACAACCGCATTTTTAAGAGCACTGAGGACACTTGCTCGTACTTCTCTGTACATCTTTGGTATCGCCTGCCTAGTGAAGTGGAATCTCTACGGGATTTGGTACCGGGGACACAATACCTCCATCAACCCTCTAAATCCCACTCCACTGATGGCGGACACCGGGCGCACGTCTAACACCAACATAGCAGTTACAGCCGCAGTTATACGCTTTGCAATAGGGTGACTACTATCGTATTTTGTGGTCATGGCAAATGACTGTTGGACGGTCAATTGTTTTTTGAAAGACGTAGCGGTCTTACGACTTCCCATCTGGGAAGATGACCGACTAACAGCAGCAACAGCAGCAGTGGCAGTAGTAGGCGTACCGCTGCAGGATTCCTCGGATGAATCCCGTATTGAAGAGGACTCAGTCTGGCTGGTGACATGGCCTGCAGTTCTAAATCTGATGGAGATCGTGGAGGAAGTTGACGAGAAGGGTGTTGGTGGTGTGTATCCAACAGGACCAAGGGATTTAGGTGTACGTGTACTGATGACGGTCCTAGGCCCAGTTCCTGAACTAACCACTGAACTATGAAGGTTTTTCAGGTGACATATAAGGGAGGATGTCCCTAGGTGGGCAAGATCCTTACCCCTGCTTATTTGAGCTTTACATAAGCTACATATGGCCATACATTGGTTGTCCGGATTTGGATAAAAATAACTCCAGACCGAAGAGGTGCATTTTTTGGTCTTCTGACCAGGCATGACGATGGGCTCTCATCCCATGGACATCAGCTGTTTCCCCCACTGGTGCCTCATTTACAATAATCACATCACCATCCTCATCATCAAGTTCCTCCACAGCGCCAGCTACATCAATAGCCTCCTCCCGGTGTACAACATTGACACCTTGATTATCCAAATCTGGATCTACACTGTGGGTGATCCTTCCAACATATGCAGAGGGTGTGCTGCAAATGCTGGATGGTGTCACCTCTTCCCGTACAGTGATGGGAAGGTCAGGCTTCACAACCACCAACACCCTTGGACTCGCCTTGGGGATTTGTGATGTCATCTGTTTAGAAGGCAGAGTTCTTTGCTGTTTTGTTGTTGTTGCTGACAGCATAACTCTCTTAAATTTTTTGTAGGGGGGGGAGGAGGAGGGCTTAGATCCTTGGGTGAATCTGGACCACTAGTCATGAACACGGGCCAGGGCCTAAGCCGTTCCTTGCCACTACGTGTCGTAAATGGCATATTGCCAACTTTACGTTTCTCCTCAGATGATTTTAAGTTTCTCTTTTTGCTACTTTTTGAGAACTTGGGCTTTTTGGATTTTACATGCCCTGTACTAGGAGATTGGGCATCGGGCTTGCCAGACGACGTTGATGGCATTTCATCGTCTATGTCATGACTAGTGGCAGCAGCTTCAGCATTAGGAGGAAGTGGGTCTTGATCTTTCCCTACTTTATCCTCCAAATTTTTGTTTTCCATTATATGTAGCACAAGAGAGCGTACCCCTAAGCCACACACACTCGGCAAAGCCTTTAAAAATTATATGCGGCACAGGACAGTACCACTGGACTTATACTGCTGAATAAGTGAACTTTGTAATATAGCAGTACCACTGGACTTATAGTGCTGAATCAGTGAACTTTGTAATATAGCAGTACCACTGGACTTATACTGCAGAATCAGTGAACTTTGTAATATTGCAGTACCAATGGACTTATATTGCAGGATTGTTTTTGGATATTTTTTTTTAATTTATTTTTTTTATAATTACTTTTTTTTTTTTTAATAACTTTTTAAAAAAAATTTTTTAACTTGGGAATAATGGGGAAATAACAATGCCCTTAGAAGGACAGAGCACAGGACACAGCACCACTAGACTGAACAGGACACAGCACAGGACCCAGCAGCACCACTGAACTCAGAAGGACAGAGCACAGGACACGGCACTACTGGACTGAGCAGAACACAGCACAGCACAGCACAGAACTGAACACCACAGCACAGAACTGAGCAGAACAGCACAGCACAGCACGAGATATAGCAGGACAGAGGACCACCTAACACAACCTCCCTCTACCCTGATCAATGCCCGAGTGAAGATGGCGGCGACTAGCGGGGAATTTATAGGATCCGAGTATCGCGAGATCCGACAGCGGGATTATGACTCAGAGCCTCGGTTTCAGTTTTGCAATTGGCGGGAATACCCGGATCTGTCTCGGATCCGGCTCGGATCGGCAACGTTCGGGTGGGCTCGGATTTCAGATATCCGAGCCCGCTCATCTCTATTATATTCTAGCAGCATTACCATCAGTTGCTTTGTCCACGAGTTGTAATCTATTGTGATCAGCTGGTCATTTATTTATTGTGTTTTTTAGTTGTTTGTTCTATTGTGCAATAAATTGTTTTTATATATACACGAGTTTATGTTATTATCAGAGGCAATTCTGATCTTCACTCAGCGCTGTTATTTTTTTTGGAACCTTTGTATTTTGAGACCCCACAGGTCCTACAGCAGCGGGTGCAGATTTGTATTTCCTTATTGATAGAGGTACCCTTGTGGTATTTGTGGATCTATTTCATTGTGCCAGGATTATTTTGTATAAATTAATCTTTACCCTCCAGCAATATCCTGAAGCTGAAATCTTGTTTGTAAGGGAATCTTAACTGCAATAATGAAACAATTTAGGAACCTGTAGTAGTTTTTTGTTTAAAAAAAACAAATAAAAGAAGAAAATATATACAAATAATACGAGAGATAATAATTGCCATGGCAGACAATCAGCGCAAAGAGTAATAAAAAAAATTTCCAAGCTTATTTTCATGATTTAAAATGAACATACTTCTGACAGGTTTTGGTCCATTTCAAAGATGTCCTTTTTATTATAGTCTGTTTAGTGCATTGCTAGGTAACATCTAAGTAAAGAGAAATAGTTCCTACTACTCCTACTATCATAGTTTATGTATATGGAAAGACATCGCTGCTAATTTGAAAAACTGTTTTTTATTGTACCATGTAGTAATGCAATCTATCAATCATATAGAAAACAATGAAAAAGATAAAGAGGTTCAATATCCACATCATACCTTGCACCTCCCCTCCTCGAAGTCCACATTGAGAACCCCACTACTAAGCAGCTGCACCCCCCACTACCACAGTCCTGCGGAACCCGACAAGAGACCCAAGTGAAGTAAAGTAAAAAATTAAAGTTACCTAGGAAAAGAAAAGAAATTCATTCTGGCTACCAATACAAAATACTACTAGACATAAGTAGATTGATAAGGGGGGACTTCAAATCAGCACAAAGTCTCTTCAGAGCCTCGCGAAAGGAGGCTCTGCAGATTGTTAATGTACTAAAACAGCAATGATCTTTGCTTTCTGGGGGGAAAAAAATCAGCAATGTTTTAGATACCATAATACATGGAAATGCACTCAGGTGCATTTCATGCATGGCTCCGTCGGCACTTCTTGCTGAATTTAACACCCCACCCCCCATATAGTATATTCATAAAATTAAAAGATAAACAACTGATTAAGGTTAAAAGTAGTATATTTTTCTCAGATATCAAAGGTTCATGCTGTTCAATTATTTATTATATTTTCTATTAAGAGTTTACTTTAAAGAATATTTTCAGAATCTAGGTATTAAAAATGTAGTTTGATGTAATACATTTTTATTTTGTAAATATTAGAATGTCTATTTTATATTTCGATTTCCAGAACAAACATCAAATACATTTTGCTGTTTTTTGTTTTTTAAAAGATGAAAATCACATCTTACTAAACATGAAGGTTTTCCAAATCTGTGATGTCCAACAACAATGTGCATAGCTGGGACATTGCGGCTGTAACATGACACCATTTAGATGGTAAATTACATTATATTCTATGAGCGCTTATCCTGCTGTAAAGAAAGAACAACTCAAGTTAAAAAGATTAACATTAAGTTAGTGTATAAAGGTCATGTACACCAGCAGTGGTACAGAGCTCACAATGGGACACTGGCTATATCTATATGTATTGCTAAGGTTACTCTAACAGCCCAAAAAGAGCTAATTGGTTTCATATGGAGACTTGTAACTTGATTTACAAGCTGACCAGGTGATATTCTGATTATCATGATTGAGATGCAGGAATGCGCACTGTGATCTTCCCCAGTGGTTGAAGTGGAAATTTAGAAGTGGCGGTATGGAAAATGTAAGTGAATGAAACTTGAAAGTTTTACAGTGCAGATAGTAGGAGAAGTGGAAGTATGACATACGATTGTATACCAGCACACTTCCTCCACTGATCTACCTCAGTGTACATGCCTTCAGCCAGGGCTGCCGAGAGGGGGGGGGAGCGGGTACATTTTACCCGGGCCCGGCCATGCCAGGGGGCCCGGGCCGGGCCCTTGCTGCTATTTTTTGTCATTTTTTTTTTTTATTTTATTTTTTTGTATTTTGCGTATTTTTATTTTTTTTAAAAAAAAATTCCCGCGGGGTAGGGGGAGGGGGGGGGGGGCGTTGGTGGGGGGAGCTATAAGAAATAAAAAAAAAAAAAAAAATCAATACTCACGTGACCGCGGCGCCGCGTCCCTCCTCTCCTGTCTTCTCCATTCACACTGACTGTCGGGCGTGACGTCATCAAGTCACGCCCGGCAGTCAGTCAGTGAGGAGCGCCGCAGCCTGACAAGACCAAAGAAGAAGAAAGAAGAGAAGACAGAAGAGAAGAGAAGAAAAGAAAGAAGCTGACAAAAGGTAAGGAAAGAAACTGAGAGGCACAGAGGAGGAAAAGAGAGGGACAGAGGAGGAAAAGAGAGGCACAGAGGAGGAAAAGAGAGGCACAGAGGAGGAAAAGAGAGGCACAGAGGAGGAAAAGAGAGGCACAGGGGAGGAAAAGAGAGGCACAGGGGAGGAAAAGAGAGGCACAGAGGAGGAAAAGAGAGGCACAGAGGAGGAAAAGAGGGGCACAGAGGAGGAAAAGAGAGGCACAGAGGAGGAAAAGAGGGGCACAGAGGAGGAAAAGAGGGGCACAGAGGAGGAAAAGAGGGGCACAGAGGAGGAAAAGAGAGGCACAGAGGAGGAAAAGGGGGCACAGAGGAGGAAAAGAGAGGCACAGAGGAGGAAAAGAGAGGCACAGAGGAGGAAAAGAGAGGCACAGAGGAGGAAAAGAGGGGCACAGAGGAGGAAAAGAGGGGCACAGAGGAGGAAAAGAGGGGCACAGAGGAGGAAAAGAGGGGCACAGAGGAGGAAAAGAGGGGCAGAGAGGCACAGAGGAGGAAAAGAGGGGCAGAGAGGCACAGAGGAGGAAAAGAGGGGCAGAGAGGCACAGAGGAGGAAAACAGGGGCAGAGAGGCACAGAGGAGGAAAACAGCGGCAGAGAGGCACAGAGTTATAAAAAAAAGGGGCAAAGAGGCACAGAGTGAATAAAAAGGGGGGAAAGCAGCATGGAGGGCGCAGTGTAGTTGTGATGGGGCTTGTTGCAATGTAGTGTGTGTGCGGTAGGTGGTGGCTAATTAATGGGCGCTATTTTGTTTGTAGGGTGATGGTGAGGCAATTTAATAGTGGGGATTATTAATTTAAGATGGGGTGATTTGGGGCCTATTGAATGTGGAGGTGAGTTTGGGGAGGATGAGGTCTATTTATTAAATGTGACTATGAATTATTTAATGGCAGTGATGGTTGCGGGAAATAGGTATTGCTAGGCTGTTTGCATGACGGGAAATAGGTTTATTTATTACATGTGAATTCTATTATTTTAATGTTGGGGCTGGAGGAAGGCCTAATTATTAATCGTGGGTGCTATTGATTTAACGCTGCGTCTGACTGAAATTTTCTAAATGTAGCCATTTTTTCCCCAAATAGGTCCTTCTACATTCCAAGATCCAGGCAAGCCACAACTAAAGAAACCAGCAGCCTCGGGTGGAGAAAGTGAGAAGAACAGGTAGGACAGAGCAGCATAGTGTGTGAAATGTTGTGATTCTAGTAGGGACAATGCCAATGTTTGGTGAGCCCAGTGGGCGCAGACCAAGACTGAACTGTTTGTGTACACACTGCATTCTTTGTATACTACACTGTGGTGCTGGATGTCTTAAAAGTCAGGAGTGCTTGGACATATGTGACGCTGTGGTGAATTCAGGACCTAGTGATTTTGATGTGCTAGCTATGCGCCCAACGGTGCATTGCCACGGCCCCAAATGTATGACCACATTCCCGAAAATTTTTGCACCGTCGTTAGGCTAGCCACGCCCCAATGGCGCATTGACACGCCCCTGAATGTATGACCAAACCCGCGTCGTGTTTTTTGCGCCGCCGTTAGGCGTCGCAAAAATTTTTTAGGGCTTACTCAACTATGGGGGGGCCCCATGAGTTTGTTGTACCCGGGCCCTGAATTCCTCTTGGCAGCCCTGCCTTCAGCACTAGTTGGCAATCATGAAAGCTACTTGATAAAGCTATAGATGGAGCATGTTTCTTTTAGATTTCTAGTGTGACTTAATCCCAACACAAGATAAATCTGCTGTATTACGACTTCAGCTGCATTAAAGATTGTGAACATCATTTAGTGCAACAACGAAATGTAATGTGTCATTTAACACATGAGTATTATTGGTTCGGATATTTTTAACTGCCCTGCGAATTGAGTCACCAGATATGATGTGCCACAGTCATCTGGAAATATTAAGAATAGTGTAATTGCTCCTGTGCAATATGTCACAGCTGCTCAAATTCCTGTGCAGTAAAGCATTCATGAATAGGCATTTTGGTCAACTACTCACATCTATAATGTAATGAAATATTCATAAAATATTGAAAAACAAAGCAAACAAGTTTATTTCTTGAATTTCAGTGTTCAAAGCATGAGGAGGTGAAAGGGGGTACACTGAACCTGATGGTACAAACTTGTTGTAACAAATCTGTTCTTCCGGTCATGACGATTCAATTACTGAGCCCCATTTGCCAGGCTCCACCTTGGATCTATGTGGACTGATTGGAACTCTTGTAGCCTCCTTTACATAGATGCAACCTGTGATGCAGGAACATGTGTTGTCCATGAGATCACTGGTTTGACAATTTAATTCCGCTCTGCTCGAGTTCTATCGCATGAGCAGCAGATTGTCTAGCTGTTTTGCATCATTGTTTATATATTCTGCTTCTCTTGTTGTGACTAAATATGTCTGCTAGTGACCTTGCCTTTGCTTGCCAGCTATGATTATGCTGCCTGCTTTTGATCTGACTTTGACCAGAAGCTTACTGCACTAACTTGATTCTTTACCACTCTCAAATTAGTCAGCAGCTGTTTAGTTAGACTAGCCTTATGGCTGCAAAACCCTCCATCCCAGGGGGGAGGGGGGGGACAGGGGGGACCAGAGTTCTCATTAGGGCCTATAATTCTTTCTAATGAACATTTAAGGGATTATTCGTTATTCCATGATTTTTATTTCATCAACATAACCCAAAACACCTGAGTTGGGTGTCTATGTTTAATATGTTATCTCCCCTTTTTTTTTTGCTACTTTCTGATGATCAATTATATGATGATCAAGCGACTTTCTGTTTTTGTTTTTGTAGCTGCAGTCATGTGTGTATATATATATATATATATATATATATATATATATATATGTTATAGGATCCCGTGTTCCGCTATATTATTGATATAGTGCCCTTGATCTTATTAATAACTAATCTCATTAGTTATTGGGATATAACGCAATTTGCGTCTTTTCCGCTATTTTAGTCACGTCAAATAATATGCGCCTGTGACAGATGTACTTTAGAGGCATTATAGTACGCAACCTTTTTAGCTTTTGCCGTGTACCATGCCAACCATAAACAAGAAATCCCAGTTGTCATTCTTACGCATCTCAACTAGAAATCCATAAGGGCGACTTATGCGATCCCTCTGTTTGACAAGGCTATATTCCACCTAAGCATTACACATCTATTGACCTCCACGTCAGATAGCCCACCATTATGGGTCAATAGCTAAATAAATACCAATCTATCATTTACCTCACTATACTGCATTATCTATATAAACATCCATTCATCCTATTCATTCCAGTTATCTAAACATACAAAACAGGCGGAAAGGCGGTATATGCTCTAAGACAGGAAGTGTTTATGTGTGTTTATCAGTCATTGCTCTCATGTGTATGAATGTAATAAGGAGGTGAGAAAAGCATTTATGAAGAAGCAAGCACATTTGTTAAATGGGAAAGTGACAGAAAGAAAGATTGCAAGCACATGCTTGGGAGTGTTTAAATGTGTAAAGAGAAATGTGTTAAGCAGAAGATAAAGATTAAATGAGAGATAGAAAGATATGAATGAGAGAGTGAGATAGGAAGGTAGCATGGCGCATGTGCGTGTAACATGTGGTCAGGCCTAAGGGATAATACAGGCCTGGAAACAATAGCCTTCCTGAGGAGGGGGAGGAGCTATGTGAGAAACATGCTTTTTTGATAAAAAGTCAGCCTTTGTAAAAGTTAATTAAATTGCAGGGATATATATATATTTGTATATAAAATGTAATAGATAAGATAAATATAGTTATGGAAATAGATAGCAGGATTAGAATTAAAGATTCAGAGGAAAGTTAATAGAAATACATGCAAGCAAATTAGGAAATTTAATAGAAATTGATGGGCAGAGTATATAAGATGCAGGTAAACGTTTGGCAATACAGAGAAGTTATTGCAGGAGAAAACGTACAGTGGAATGTTGCAGTGTAATGGCCAGTTGTAGCAAAGAGACAGTTTTGCCCTGCTTCATTAGTTTAAAAACCTTTACCCAGAAGGCATTGCTTTATGGTGGGGGGTTGTTGACCTCTGCCACACCTTTCACAACTGGACACTGCCTAAAATGATGACTCACTGCTCTGTGCTTCTTAGCTGTGACTTCCTGTCCAGTGAGCACATGTTTTTCCTTTGTTTGCAATGGTCTCTGTCAAATGCCACATGTGAGAGACCATTTCTTTGTTTGAAATGCTCTGGCTTTCAGCTAGTGCATATCTCAATCTGTGCATAAGTTTGGCGTATGTAAACAGCAGTGAAATGCTAGTGGCCATTATGCGTGGCTCAAGCTCTTCCCATCATCAGCGGCGATGTAGGAGCTCCTTCACAATATATATATATATATATATATGCACACACACACAAACTTAAAGTGGCCCTGGAATTTTTTGTTGAAGTGGCCTCATGTGAGCGTGACCAAATCAACAGTAGGTGGGGCCAACACAAAAGTAGACGGGATTTAGAACTACTGGTATTTGGTTTCAGTAAAATCTAGGAAAACGTAGATGTGATGCATGGTGCATTATTACTAAAGCAATGCAGGGTAAAACCTGCCAGTCCTGTGTTACAAAAATCCATGAACCCTTCAAATATTCCCTTCATAGAAACATACCTGACTTCATTTAATAAGTTTAACTATTACGAAACATGTTGGTACAATCTTATTTGATCAGTCTGCCAAAGCAGCATATGAGCACCTCACCGCACTATTGCATCTTCCCCAGACGTCATGAGATGCAAACTACGAGCCAAATCTGTCTCTTTAATATATAAAAATGTGTACTTTGTGTTTTCAAAAAATTCATTAAAAATAATCCTTATAATAAATAGCTATCCAGTGTGATCACCAGAAATGTGTAATGCTTGAAGCATCTGCAAGAAAATACTTCTTTTGTAACAATTGTGTATGAGCCCTTAAGTGCCCAGCGTTTGGTGGTGGTTTGAATTAGTAACAGTGCAGGAAGGGTTGGCAGACAATGGCATAAGTGAAGGGGAGAGCTATTCCAAGGGTTTGCTGGTGATATAGTAAGTGCAAAAAATAATAGATTAATGATATTGTCAGTACAATGGGGACTGGCCATATGTTCAACAAAATGGTCTGAGAATGGGACCAGTGCAAGGTAGAAGGAGGCAACGGAATCAATGCAACAACCACTAAAGTTTCATCAGAGCTGGAATAAGGCTCTGGGGGACCCAGGGTACTTAAAACTGGTGGATTATCAATTTAGATACAGTTTAGACAAACAGACAGACAATACTGTGTGCACTACTGTTAAGTGCATGCAGCTCTGCCTTCACAAGCAATTCAGTGTGAAGCAGGACATACCTCCCAAATGTCCTTGTAGTCGAACCAAATCCTGACTAAGTGAGACAGCCAAAATTCAAGACTGTCCCACAAGATTCGGGACAGTTGGCAGACTCTCTCTCCTACCTGTTCTTGTCATTTTCACCACTTGTGGCTGCTGGTTTCTTTAGATCAGTTTTTCCGTATATTTTACTTATCTAGGTTTGTTTTCATGTTTTTATAATACAAGTATTACAGTTTAAAACTGATTTGGGTTGAAACCACATCATCCTTGCAGCGGGATATTTATCACTTAGAAAGGGTTAGCTACCACCTTTTTAATTATTTTTGCAATTTGTTATTATATCATATATCTTGATAACAATGTTATGTTTTTGTAACTACTGCTGCATAGGGTTCAGGATAATTATCTGATACTTTGTAGTGTATATTTTTATAAAATGCTTTTATTTCAGCAAGGCTAACTTTATAGCAATTACTGTGTTTGATACTTGTCCTATAGTTTTTTTTTACTGCTTTTAACATTGTGATACTTTTTTTTATTACTGCACTTTTAACTTTTATGTAGAATGTCACTTTAGCTTTCTATATTGTTGTTGTTACCTACTTGTAAAATATGCCTTCCAAAATTACTGTGCTACTTTTCAATCACAATTTGGTGTACATAGAGAGTAGTTATTTTGTTTACTATTGTAACCTGACAAAGGGGCTTGCAGAGTTCTAAAATATTGTATAAACTAAGTAGTTAATTGCTTTATTGAGTTTGTGGGTGTACTTGTGGAACATGCCAGTCAATACCCTATAATATGCTTATCATTTTATATATACAATGACTGCAGGAGGAAGCACAGGCAATGTCACCCTACATTCCCTCCTGCAAATAACTAATTTAGTGTGGGATGAGCAGCTGTTGGACAGGAGCATAAGCAGGCTGGGTGAGAACCACATCTCTGCTGTCCTAATTGTGCCATCTAGGATGAAAAGCTTGAGTGGCACATGGGAGAAATGGCACATGTTTGGGCATATCTGTAGTTGTGAAGTGGCAAAACAAAGACACCCAATCACCCGACATACTACACATATTCATTTATTTTGTTTTTCTACTATACTACAAAATGTCTAAAACATATGAAAAGAAATGAAATATTAGCTAAAATTACCATTTTTCATTATATTCAACCTAGCCTTTGTGACTTTACTATTTAAGAATTTTTTAGTGCAAAACCCATATTTATGGCACCAATAATTTAACAGGCAAGCACATTGCGCTTAATGTACAATGTACAATGTAGGAGCCTTTGTAATCTACATTGTACATGGGTGCATACTTACATTACCCCCTTAACAACAACGATAATCGTGTCGGCATGCTCAATGACGACATCAAAGTGCAGTCGACTTTTGACTTCATCGTCATTGGCTGAAGTCGGTGTGAAGAGGAGTCGTCATCTGTCAAAGTCGGGAAGCAGCCCTTCGGAATCCTGATGTTGGGATAAGTCTTGTCGGGCTATTCAGCATTGACATGCTGACTACCACCGTCCTAGATGTGCTATGAACTGCTGTGTGTGTTTGAGTCATTGCTCTGTCGCTTAGCATCCAGCCAGGTCACTGCAATCTTTGTTTGAAAGTGTATGAAAATAATATTGTGACCTGTGAGGTGGTCAAAATTGACTGCAAATGACTTGAATTTAGTGTTATTGAGGTTAATAATAATGTAGGGGGAAAAAAAGCAAAATTACATTATTTAAAATAAATAAATAGGGATTTTAGAAAAAAATAGGGATCAAAAACCAAAACCAAATCTAAAATACGCAAGGGCGGTTTTGCCAAGACCAAAACCAAAACACGTAGTTAATCCAGATCCAAAACCAGACACGGGGGTCAGTGAACATCTCTAATTATAAATAATATTGTTCTTTTGTCTTTTCTGCTTTTGCAATTAAAAAGGATCTTAGGTTATTGCCTTTTCTGTATTGTTAGAACGGCTGTTAATTAAGATTACCTATAATAATATTTGCTTTTCACTTTCATGTTGCTCCCAATAACTTATTACACTTTTTTCTATGAGGCCACTGGACCCAGCATAAAACAGTACTCTGTGAAGTGCAGTCTGTCTAAATGTCTAGACCAGGTATCCTGTCCTGTCATGTTGAGAAACAACGGATGCCATGTGCAAGCTTATTTAGGAATAGTCACATTGGAATACATTAATACTGCTCTTGGTTCAAATTGTGATTTTTTTTTAAACAGGAATGTCTTAAAGAAGTGCTATTGTTCCATTAGTTCTTGTTTGTTACAGATTTAGCATGAATGTAAATGTGCTATACAGATTCAATTTTCAGGGTACACATAAAGCCATTTTTCAGTAGTTGCAAACAGTTTTAAATCCCTGAAAATAGCCTGAAATGTAGAACAAATAATTCCTTGTGCAGAAGTACACACAAAGGCATTCTGAAGGGCAAACACTTTACCAGTGAAGAAAAAGTTCTATATGCATTTTTGACATTAGAAGTATATTTTATAATTTTTTGATAATATAGAGGCAATGCTTCATCTTTCCTACCGTGCAATGATTTTGTGTGAACAATCCCCAATCAAAAGATTGGATAGAACCAAACTGAACCATTCTTTTCTGAAAATGTCTAGAACTGTCTACTATAGAAGCATACAATTTATAGAGAACATTGTTTATTTCACAGTTAAAAATATGATTAAGAACTACCCGTCATACCTCCGAGCTGCTCTCATTGTGGAGGAATAGTCCCAATTCATTGATCTAATTAGAGGCGTGGCTTATGGGGAAGTAGGCAGGGATTTACTGTGAGGTGGGCATGGTTCTACAGAGTGGGTTTTCTTTCTTTTGTTAAATGGGGTGTGTTGTACATGAATCAGGGACAGGGCTTATTTTGTTCTGATTGCCTGGGTAATGTCTGGAGGTATGACCATATAAAATTATAAATATCTATAGGAAAAACAACATGGTTCACTAATTATTTTGAAAATGGTGGGTGCCTTATGAAATATGTATTTTCTAAACAAGAATATTTTTTTCAGAATGCTGTCACTAAGTGGAAATATAGCAAACATCAGGCACTTGCAGAAGTGTTGAAAACACTTGAAAAACAACAATATGCTTTACACATGATGTGTGTCACAGTCACTATGATGATCAGATCCTTGTAGCTTGTCTGGCTTGGCACTACTCAGCCCAGAGGTGCGGAGTCTAACGAGGCAGATGGTTTTCGCCAGTGACCACCGTAAGGAGGTATAGACTTTGCGGCCTCTGCTCCACAGGTCGCGGTCCTGAGACGAGACCAGTAGAGAGAACCCAGAGACTGAAGAAGGCCTGATGGTCTGATGGCTGCTGGAAATTAGGAACGCAGGAGGGAGACAGAAGGAGTGACCACTTAGGAATGGCTGCAGAGTCTTCAGGAACACAGGGAGCAATGGTCTGTGGGAGGTATGGAAACCACTGTGGTTAGCTGCAGAGTTGTTGGAGACAAGGAATGATAGTCTGCGGCAGGTATGGAGAATACTGTGGTTAGTTGCAGTGTGCTGGAAACAAGGAGCAATAGTCTGCAGCAGATATGGAGACCACTGTGGTTAGCTGCAGAGATAAGGAGCAATAGTCTGCAGCAGGTATAGCGCAGGACCACAAACAGAGTCACATCTGAGTGCTAGAGGGATCTGACTCAAAGAACAGGCACCTTGCCTGTGGAACAGGTGCCTTAAATATCCTGAGGGTTAATTAGTCTCCCAATGAATGGGAGGAGGAGGTGATAAAAGCTGGGACTTCACATGCACAGTCCTGGAAAGCAGACTAGTGGTGTCAAAGGGAGCTGCCATACCACAGAGCCGGCAGGATGCTCAGGGAGAGTGGGCATTAGGTCTGTGGGTCTGATGAGTGACAATGTGCTTGTCAAGTGCTGCTGTACTTTAATTTGTTTTGTACTTTGTTTTTTTAAACAAATGCTAATATAGTTTATATATAAAGGATTTTATCAACAGGTTTTCATGTGCTTCTATAAAAATAACTATGTTGTATTCTGAAGCCTTAAAGCCAGATTTTTTTTAATTCAGTTGTTTAAAATGACCGTTTAATTGAATTTGTTCTAGTTTTGATAAGCTATTAATGCATTAAATAAACCGCTGCAGAACTAGAGATCCCATGTGAACAAATCCTACCTATTTCAGAGGATATTTTTTCTTTAAATATTGTTTCTGAGCAGCCAAGTGACAGGCTAACCAATGGAGATTACTTATTTAGTAAATCCTCTACTCATACTGTTATAGGAATTGAATACATGTCCATAAAGTCACATAAACTGAGATTATTACTTTAAAAGTTGCCCGGAGAAAGAATGGGGAGGCTGAGTGTTTAATGCAGCTGTCCTTAAGTTCCCTACACTATTAAATTGGTGATCGTTTGCTAGCATTCCTCTTTGTGCAATAAACACCTTCCTCCACATTATACTATGCTTTCCCTCATAGCTGACGCAATAGGGCAGAACAGTTTTTGAGAATAAAAGTGGTAGAGCTCGTTTAGTGAAGCCAGCTAAGTAGGTGTAAATCTATAGCAGCTGTACATCACAGAATAGTCTACAGAGCCCAGTATTTTAATATCTTAAATCCAATATATATCTATCACTGCAGACTGACCAGAAAACACATTGACACTTCCATGTTGTTAATATTTTAATTGAACTCTAGGTAGATTTTTATTGCTACTGATTCTCCGTGATATCAATAAAGCCTATGTTTATTACATGTATTTAGAAAACTGAAAGCAAATGTGTATATTTTTAAAAAATAATCTTTTTTTATGATGGATTCTATTTTTTTAGGCATCGTTTCTGTGATCAGCTGAGCTTACTACCTAACAAAGTGACTTATTTAAGATTGCAGTTTTTTAATGGAAGCTTTAAGCACATAACCACTGAACCACCTGTAAGCTGTGGTTGCTCGGGGTGGTACTAGTATGTTATCCTTAACACCTACCTTGCAGTACTCTTGGACAACCACTTGACTGTAGCTAAGTCTCCTCACAATCCTGCTGGTTAAACATTAGCAAACAGGTGTTCCTGCATATGCAGGTTTTAATAAAGGTGAAAACAGATGTAGTGGGCTACAGTCTATCTATTCTATTTATTTATTTATTTGATTTTGATTGGGTGAGTGCTCTAGACATAGAAATGCCCACGTTCAGGCACGACTCGGGGAGAAACAAAATGACACAAACATTTCAAGAATAAAAAAATGAACCAGTTCAATAAAAAAAAAACGTTTTGAGCAGGGTGTCCAAAACAAGAAAAAAACAAAATCTGAAATATAAATAGTATAAATTGAAAAGATAATATCCGTTGAGAAAACAGCCAAGGTATACAGAGGCAAGTGGTATAATGAGACATTTGAGATATAACAAGGGTAAAAGAGGAGTAGGTACAATACAGTGATGGCAGAGTCATGGTTTAGGGTTATTTATTAACAGCTTATTTTATAGCGCCTATATCAGGGGCAAATGCAGGATTTGTAGAGGGGGGTTTCCACACCATGCCACCAGTGGGCATGACCAGCATGCATGGAGGTGTGGCTATCATTTTAGACAGTGCTTGGCTGCTCTCCAACTCTTTCTATCCCCATAATATACATGGGCAATGCTGCATGCACTACTGTTAGGTGCACGCAGCCCTCCCTTTTCAAGCAGAGCTGTGTGAAGCAGGGGCAGGGTCCAGCCGACTCAATTATACAGTGCCCCAGGCTTGGAGGGGGGTTTCCAGGCACTAGGAACCCCCTCCCCCTCAATTTGCCTATGTATATATTACACATCACAATACAGAGAATATGTAAGCATTCACATCAGTCACTGCCCCAGTGGAACTTACTATCCATATTTTTAATACTCAGACACAAACACACTAGGGTTATTTTTGATAGAAGCCAATTAACCTACCTCCCAGATAAAGTCCATGCAAACATGCAATGAACATACAAACACCACACAGATAGGGCTCAGTTTGGAATCAAAACTATGGCTCAGTACTGTGAGGTAGCAATGTTAACTACTGTGGCAATGCACCTGCATCTCAATGGCAAATTATCAAGTGTGTAATTTAAATGCTTTCCTTCTATGCTCATGTTCTGTTTTATTGTATGAACGTGTATTCAGTGCTTCCAAAGGAGTTGTTTCACCAGATCTACACTGTTAGACAGCAATGCTAACCATTGTGCTGCACATAGTTGGATTTAAACAAGTGCAAGATATTTGTGGTGACTGGTGTTCTTAGAACTGGCATGGTCAGACTTTTCACGTATTAAGTAAAGTGCAGAGTTCCAATATTCAGGAGCTGTGTATTAAAAGTTTTGCAGACCCATATTGGACAGTGCTGAAGGGTGTCTTACACTAAATAGGGCAGAAAAAGAACTCCACAAAAGTATTGGCACTAAGAATTATAGTTAGTCATCTAATAATAACAAGCATACTGTGGTAGGTGGGACCCTATAGTCAGTAGGCGGCGCAATGCATAGACCACCACTACTCGGCTGTATTCCATTTATGCGACAGCCACCATGCAACAGGAGTGGGAGTGGCTAATGTGTTAGACTATGTTAGGCCACCCGCCAACACTCTTTACCTTCAAACACACTGTTCGTTGCATGCGGCTTCGCACTCCATGAACAAAGCAGAGTGTAAAGGTACAGAACTACCAAGTGTCATTGTAGGCGGGACAAGGTCCTGACTGCATGGGATAGTGCCCCAAAACCAGGAATGTACAACCAGAATAAGGACAGCTGGCAGACTGAGCTGCTCTCTTAGTCTTTCTTGCAGCTTCACTGCCTGCTGTTTGTGCTGCAGGTATATTAAACTCAGTCACTGCTTGTCTGGATTATTTATATCTTCTAGCTTTATTCTCCACCACTTATCGGTTAGTTATATATGGCAGTAGTGTCACTCCACATAAGAATTGAAAATGTTGGCATAGTGAGATTGACAGTCTCTCTCATATTCTGCCAGCATTCTCTTGTCTACACTTCTCTGCACATCCTTTGGGACAGTAGGATAATATCATTTATTTAGCCAGTACAGTGCAATTATGTACCGTGGTTTTTTTTTCTGTTGCCTCTGATTAGTTTCAAATACTGTATCCAGTTGTATTTAATCAATCCTGGCAACAATACTATCACTAAGTTTACATAATAACATTGAATTACACACTTAAGAAAGGCAGGACTTTTTTTTTAACAGATTAGTGTAAATGTATATCCAAATTATTGTATAGATGCCTTACTAACGGCATAAATGATTAAAGGATACATTTTCAACTGTTGGGTTTGTACATGTTTTCTATAACTATGAATTCATCTGGATAGTACACTATACAAAATGTACACGGAATTCCCAATACTCATCTAACAGCACAGAGCATTGAATCATACAGTTACTGTAGGACTGGGCCTATAACATAAAACTTGCTTTAGTATCAATCAGACATTTCTGAAATGTTTTTCTTCAAACATAAATTGTTCTCATTATTATTTATATATTAACTGTTAATACTACAAACCATATATACAGGCAAGCACTGGTCAAAGTGGAAATTCAGAAGTATGGAAAATATGAAAGAAAAAATCTTACAGCTTTACAATCAAAGCAGTAGGGTAAGTTGCAGTAAGGCATACTACTGTATTCCAGCCCACTTTCACCAATGGAAACAAGTAAACATACAGGATAACCACATATTTGCACACTGATAATTATACAAACTGCTTGTATTGTAGCGGAGGATGTAATAGCTCAATTTAATAACTTGTCTTGTATAGTGCTGGCCAGTGGTAAGTAGAAAATAACTGATAAAGTTATATTTCCCATTATCATCACTGCAATAAGTTATAACCATGCCTTCCTTTATTTTACCTACCCTCCGGGATCATGTGACAGGTGAGGAAGGGGGCGTGGTGATGCCATGATGACCCTGCCCCCTGCTACAAAACTTATGGCATTGCATATGTTAGGGCGGGGCTTAATGGAGTGACTGCACCATTAAGCTCCGCCTCCATCAGGACCCGGAAGGATGCCTACTTTACCGGGAATCCGGGAGGACTCCCTGAAATTCAGGAAATTCCCATAAATTCCAGGAGAGTAGGCACTGATATTAGCTGCTGCATTTTAGTGCAAAGTTTGGGGTTATAGCAAGTTCAATTGTGCTTATGGTTAATGTAACAAATATTTGTCATATTTATATAATGTAGTTATGTGTGGGCTTGTACAGTCAATAAAATAATAGTTGTATGCGTGTTGTATTATAGAGGAGTTTATATTTAAATGAAACCTAACTGCAAATGCATGTTTTGCTATCAATACAAATGCTAAAAATGCTTCTTGTGCTTGTGACCTGTTTGTCTGTAAGTGTATGAGTAGACCTGATGTAAACGTGACACATATGCTTCTAGTGCAGAGCTAGATGCATTTTGACATGTGTCCTACATAGCATATGGGCATTTATGTGCAACTTTTTAGAGCTTTTTTTTTACACATATGCATCATACTCAACATCAGCTACAGCGTGTTTGTTTCTAATAGATGTGTTTGAATTAGAGATGGGCGGGTCCGGTTCTCCGAGAACCGAACCCACCCGAACTTTGGGTATCCGAGTACCGAGCTGAGCAGCTCGGTACTCTCCCGCCCATTCCGAATCCAAATCGAGGCCGAACGTCATTGTGACGTCGTCGGATCTCGGGACTCGGTTCTCGCGATACTTCAACTTTATAAATACACGCCTCCACAGCAATCCATTGCCATTTGACAGAGGGAGAGAGCAGGGTGTAGTCATAGGCTAATTAGAGCAGGGACAGAGAATACAATATTGTTCTTGCAATTGCTCTAACCAAAATCGCTAGTGCAGAGAGGAGGATAGAGGTTTATTATTTTTTCTTCATATTTGGCACTCCCCAGCGCTTTTGGGGTGTCCCCCATAATTGTGCATTAATATTTCTGGCTGTCAAAAGTCATATCTGTCAGCAGTATCTACTAAATAATTTGTAGCACTCCTCAGTGCTTTTGGGGTGTCCTCCCTAATTGTGCATTAATATTTCTGGCTGTCAAAAGTCATATCTGTCAGCAGTATCTACTAAATAATTTGTAGCACACCTCAGTGCTTTTGGGGTGTCCTCCCTAATTGTGCATTAATATTTCTGGCTGTCAAAAGTCATATCTGTCAGCAGTATCTACTAAATAATTTGTAGCACACCTCAGTGCTTTTGGGGTGTCCTCCCTAATTGTGCATTAATATTTCTGGCTGTCAAAAGTCATATCTGTCAGCAGTATCTACTAAATAATTTTTAGCACTCCTCAGTGTTTTTGGGGTGTCCTCCCTAATTGTGCATTAATATTTCTGGCTGTCAAAAGTCATATCTGTCAGCAGTATCTACCAAATAATTTTTAGCACTCCCCAGTGGTTTGCGCTCAGAATGGATTCAAAGCAGTCCACATATGATCTGAATGAGCAACCAGGTTCTGTCACCAGTCCTGATGTTAGTGTTCCCAGTACGTCATCTGGTCAAGGCGATGTCAAACAACAGAGTGTTTTCAAATTAGTGCAAAAAACAAAAACCCCCAAAAAAATTTACTGTATTGAAGCGAAAAAGAAGTGTAACTGAGCAAAAGTTAAGTGACGATAAAAAAAAAATTGCAAGCATGCCATTCTACACACGCAGTGGCAAAGAGAGAATGAGGCCTTCACCTTTGGCTATTAGTGGCAGATCTCAAAAATTTACCCAGCCTACAATTGGTGCACAACTACTGTTACGCGTCAAAGCCGAGCTGCAAGATAACAGTGAGGCATTACAGGAGAATATTTGCTCTGATTCACAAATGACAACAATCCCTGTGGAGAGTCCATCCAACAGTAGGATGTCTAATCGTGAGCATTCTTCTGATGTGTGCCTTAATAGCCCGAGTGTAGCCGGTGATACCCAAATTGAGGATGCCACTTTGGAATTAGAAGAGGATGAGGGGGAGATTTGTGTAGGCGACGAGGGCGCTAATGATGATGTTGATGATTATGATGCAGACAGATACCAAATTGCCTTTCTCAATTTCTATTTATATTCTAGATTATATAACGGCTGAATAGTTTTCTATTTTACTCCTAGTGGAGAGAGGATCTGATGCAGACAGATACCAAACTGCCTTTGTCCATTTCAATTTATATTGTACAGTATATAACGGCTGAATTTATTAGTATTTTATACAAGTGGAGGGGAGCCTAGAGAGACAGAAACCAAACTGGCTTTCTCCATGTCAATTAATATTGTACAGTCTATAATGGCTGAATTTTTGTTTTTTTTAAAAAAGTGGAGGGGGGCCTATAGAGACAGAAAGCAAACTGTCTTTTTCCATTTCTTTACATATTTAACTATAAGTGTAGGGTGTAATATACATCCAAAGACGATGGCTGCATTGCCAATATGCATAGATGGAGAGGAAGACAATCTGTTTTGTGTGTAGAATAAATGAAGGCCTACCAACGAAGAATTAAACTGTTTTTTTGGATGATTTATTACCTCAACAATTAGATTACTAGTCTCTAAAACAGTTGGAGCACTAAATTGGGTTAATTTAGGCCCAAAACATGGATTTTCCCAAAAAATAGCAAAACAAAACCAAACAAAACCAAAACCAAAACACGCAATGGCGGTTTTGCAAAACCAAAACACGACGGTAATCCAGATCCAAAACCGAATCCAAAACCAAAACACGGGGGTCAGTGACCATCTCTAGTTTGAATCCTAAAAAGTGATCACATAATTGGCATATGAAACTAGCACATATACACATACAGACCGATATAGATTTAATACAATAAAAAAGGAATCAAGTAAAACTGTGCATACAAACATAATTTTAAGTCATGTTCCTTGAAATTTCCCAGGATATTTCCTGACCATGTATTTAATTAGCTAGTTTGGAAAATATATGTCTATTTGAAGGACAAGCTACAGCTTTGGCTGAATTTAACACAATGCAGTATGGACTGCCAAATTATATCTTCCTAACAAGTATTACTCCTCTTGTTCCAGGTTGAATTACAGGGTGGTATTGTAATTGCAGTTTGGAAAGTTCATATCATTAAACTCATTTGGATGAATTTCCTTTGGAATATAGGAATTTTCTGCTCATGAAGAAATGAGGCTTCTCTAAAAGGGAATAGCTGGGTTTCAGATGTTGTTTATTCTATCAGGATACTGATTTCAGTATTGTCATTTTAGCACAATAAGTAGTTAATAAAGTATGCAATAATGTAAACAAAAAAAATAATAAAAATATCCTATTCACCAATGTTTCGTGACGCTCCCCGGTGACTGCAAGTGACGGTTTTTGCCAGTATGTAGAGGAAACAACAACAGAAAGTAGAGGCTGGATGGGGTCAGAGCAGACAAAGAGCACAAGAAAAGGGAGTGAGTGAGCAAGTAGAGACCATTGTGAGACTGAGAGAGAGAGAACTGTCTACAGTAAAGTCTGTGGAGATACAGAGACCATAAAGTCTAGAGACTAAGACAACAGAGTCCTGAAGGAGAGTCTGAGTGTAAACCACCATTACCTGTCGTAGTACCAGAGCTGGTGCTCTGAGCTGTTGACAATCATATAAGGTTGGCTGCTATATTTATCTCATTGTAAGTGCTTACTAGTGAGAATCTGTGTTTAGTGAGAGTTATACACATGCAGTGTAACCAATAATACACTTAACAAGAGGCTCTACTATCTGTTACTACTGAAGTGATTTACATCAAAATTCTGACTATATTAGCAAGTAACATGTGTCAGACAGTGTCTTCAAGAGTTGTCGTTAGATAATAGGATCCACAGTTGGGATTTTACCTCAGAGAAAAAAAAACGGAGAGAGGCTATTTTGAAAAACCTATGACAGGAAAAGAGGCCATTTTGATTGAGCAACTGTCTACTGTTTAAGAATCATGCAAGAGGAGACAGGGGATGTACATAATTGTTAAATCTTTGAAACTAAAGTGCTGTGTTAGTGTGAACTGAAGGAGTGTAAATAAAGTTATTTTTACTTTGCATATGAGAGATAGTCTGGTGTTCAATTTAGTTTTACTCCTGTTCCACTGCACCACCACCCTGCAACCTCTGTGCCCACACATTGATGTAAGACCTGCATAAGCGGGGCCCCTCTGGTCATCTATGCCCACACCCAAGAGCTAACCAGGGCATAAGAGAGGATGTGTGTTACCTACCTATGTGCCCCCTAGTGCCAAACATTGTATATGGGGCTAAATTTCCAGTCTCATATCATTTCCTCACATAAAGCACAGATTTGTTAAGGGACCAGACTATTGCTATCCCATGGCTGGTTTATTTTATCTCTGGCATGGAAGACTATAACTCTGTCAGAGTTGCCAAAAACCTCTTGGAGGCCTTCTTAGCAAGACCCCTTTTTTTAACTGATTATCAATTCTCTCCATTCTTTAGGATGTGTTTGACAGTTATTCATATATTAAACGTCTTAACATTTTCTTATATTATTTTCTGCTATTTGGTGCTTTTCAGTTACCTTTCCTTTGAATTGCTTAGAATGTTCTTTGATGCTCATGATGAAGCTGTTGTTTGGAAACAAACTAATTGTGTGATCTCTCACAGACAGATGCATTTATTTTTAAATCAGTTGAAACACTTTAATTGTACATAGGTGGACTCTAACCAATTAATTATGTGGCCTCTGAAGAGAACTGATTGCACTAGAGTTTATTTAGGTGTACATTAGCAAAAGGAATACATGCTTATAGAATCGATTAGTGTCTGTTTTTATTTGTAAATAAGAACAAAAACATGTCAAGCTTTTTTCAATTTGACATTAGAGAGCATAGTGTTGATCAGTGGTAATTGTAGAATAAACACCTTTTGATTTCATACTTTCAGAACAATAAAATATGAAAAAAAAACAAGAGAAGGCAATATTTTTCACCATATAAAAGTGTTAACTTAGAGCAGTGTTTCCAAAACCCAGTCCTCAGGGACCCCTAACAGTGCATGTTTTCCATATCTCCTTGCTGGAGCAAGTGGAGGTGTATTCATTACTGACTGACACATTTTGAAAGATCCACAGGTGGTACTAATTATTTTACTTGTGACCTGGAAAATCTGCACTGTTAGTGGTACCTGAGAACTGGGTTTGGGAAACACTGCTTAAGAGCCACTAGTTTTAGTGTTATTTTTTTTACATATTATCACCAATCAAAACAAATGGTGTGACTATCATACATGCGGGAAATGTGACTACTATATGGCACATTTGACTGTGCCCAATGGGCAAAAAAATACCCTTGGGTCATGGTGCAAAATCTAAGATGCAGCCCCCTGGATATGCTAAAGTGTTATATATTCAGAACTCTCAAGGGAATGCTGCAATTTATAATAAAGTTATAAAGCCTTTAACCACTAAAGCAGGCCTGTCCAACCTGCGGCCCTCCAGATGTTTGTGAAACTACAAGTCCCAGCATGCCCTTCCAGCTATCAACAGGTTGTCTACTGGCAAACTGGTAAAGCATGTTGGGGCTTGTAGTTTTACAACACCTGGAGGGCCACAGGTTGGACAGGCCTGCACTAAAGGGTAACTCAATTCAATAATCATGGTGCCTAATTAAAATCATTGTGCTAGGTACTATAACTTTAAGTTGGATTTTTGTCTGAAATTGCATTTTGAAAACTCGGAAATATCCTTTTGCTGCCATTGAAAAGATAGTTTGTTAAAAGCTGAAAAAGAATAGTATAGTCTGTAACCACTGAAACAAACTGCGGTCAAATAACAGTGAATTTATGAATTTCTAGTGTTTCATACACCATTCATCATTACATACTATGCTGTGATGCTATATACTACAATGTGATATACTGTGTCTCTGTTCTGTAATGTTTAGATGCTCAAAAATGTTGAAATAGTCTGAAATTCGTGTTTCACAGGTGCAACAAACCTTAATAGGTTCATGGTATATTCAACTATGATCCCTGATTCAAACTTGCTGGACGGAAAATATGGCTCACATTTATGATTCACCAGTTGTGTTTCAGGTTCGACGATCATGTTTGAGGTTTGCATTTGCATTAAATGTAATGTTTCTTTAAAAAATGAAAATATTTTGAATAAATATAAGTTTTTTGTTTTTTTTACAATGTAAATTGAACTGCCAACACTAATGTGTTCGCTGTTCAAGGATCACTGTGTAATGTCCGTAACTATCATCACCAATAAAGATTGTCCGACGCAATCAGTGTGGTTTCAAAACACAAAGAGATTTAATAGCAAAATATAACAAAGACTAAGTGTGAACAATGTGAGTCCAGACATCACTAATAAGCTCACAGTATTTTGCAGGTACAACTACTTGTAGTGTGCTGCAGAGACAGAGTAGTCTGTACACAAGCCAAGTAATCAGGACCAGAAATGTTGATATCTAAATGCAATGGTAAGAGCCAGAAGACACCAATATCCAATCCAGTAGTCAAAAGTCACCGATATCAATGTCTCAGTCCTGGAAATACTTGCCATCAAAGAGAAAATATGTGTTAAGTAACACTAAAGACAGATCACAAAACCAATTTGAATGAGCAGAAAACTGTGTACAGCTTGACTGTAAGAAATGATAGCAGGCTTGAAAACTAACTTCATATTTTCAGTGACTCAATATCCAGAGTCACCAGATAGTTTGACTCCCTCCAATCTTCTAATTATACTGCACATACTGCAAGAAGCAAGGCTGGTAACAAATGATCTCAGTGACACTGTTCTGGGTGGACACAATTGTGCGACCATACTTGAGTCTTGAAAGATTTATGTACTTTGTACACAAAATGAAACATAATGCTAACTAGGTACTTGCCATCTTGGTTCTGAATGAGCCATCAATTCTTGAAATGACACTGATTCAATAAACTTATATGGTATTATTTCTAAAGCTATCATTTTTGCTAACAGCTTGCTTAGGGAATTTCCTTGAGGATGTATCCTGCTGTACTCTTTCCCTGTAGCTAATTCTTCCAGCAGCGATGGTTAGTGTCCAAATTTATGGCTGGTTGGGGAACTTCCAGCTAAATAATTACAAACATTAAGTAACAATGACTGAGAACTTACAGTTTGCATTTCACAATTATAATCTGGTACATTTTCTGTCCCAGTACGATAAACATGGTTTATAATCACCACCAGCAAGGCCAACAACATTTTCATTTTTATTTTTTGAACTGCTGTCTGGTTTGTCATATCTTATGTAGTTCTCCCAAATGAGACTTTTAATGTCTTTTCATATGTTGGATCATGGCCAACATTCTGAGCTTTGTTTTCATGTAACATTAACTGACTCGCTACGCACATATTAGTGCTCTTTTAGAGTTGGCCAAAATTGACGCCAAAAGCTCTGACAAAAAAATCTGTGCAATTCAAAATAAACACTTAAATGCATCCACATGAAGTTACATTAAAATCGCATGACCATATGCTTAAAGGGTACCTTAATGTGGCATATTGGACACATCATTCATCATCATCAATTTCATGATGATGAATGGTGTTTTAATTTCTTAAAAAAGATTTCCCTGAAGGAATTAGGCCCTTAGAAACGTGTCCATACCCATAAAACTACAAACAACAACATGCCCTGGCATCCAGAGTTTGTAGGAAAGGGAAAGAACCATCTGTTTTTATTTAAAACATTTTTTTTAACTGCAAAGGTCCGTGCTAATGATCATCATCATCAGCACATAATTGTCTACTCTTCTGGAATTCCCGGGAGGCTCCTCCCAGACTCCCGGAAGAGAAGGCCAGCCTCCTGCATTCGCCGAAATTGACGGTATTGAATGGTGGGGGGTTTAATCGCGCCATTAAGCCCCGCCCTGCTATTCAGTGCTGTGAATTTCTGCATTTTATAGTGGGAGGGCGGGGCTATGGTGACGCGACAATGTCACCAAGATCCCTCCTACCCCCTGTCACATGACTTCTCCCCCGTATCTCCCTGGGGGAGAAATTTTAAAAGTTGGCATGTATGCATCAGCAGTATGAACCTTTTTTCCAATAGTCGAACACTCACAACAAACAAACGAACGAGAGCCACCGCATTGTGAAGGAGAAGGTATGTTAATTGGGAATTCATTTTATAGGGGAGTGGGAGATAGGGGAGGGAAACTATTAAAGTAATTCTATCGTTTTAAAATAAGCATTGCCCAATCAATTGTATGTGTATCCAAAGCACATGGTGGTTTATTTTAGCAGATGTAAATAGTCAACAATTCAATACATTATTATATTATGATACAGTACAGTACAGCACAGCCAATACCAAAAGATAAGTACATACCAAATGCAATCGCTTGCGCACGCTGCGCCCCCACCGGACCCGATGGACAATATTCTGTATAGAATATTGTGTCAGAGTTGACTTAGGCCCCAGTGAGATGCAACTAATATATATACAGTCAGTGTTTCATTGTGAACAATAGAGATGACGTAGATTGTTTCTATAGGTCCAGACGTTGGGTGGGTCCAGGCCAGACAGGTAATAGGTTGATTCAATCTAAGGAATCCAAAGGTGGGGGTCTTCTGTCCAGGGGGTCTGCTCCTTTTCATAGCCAGTATCATACAAAGGTTTACTCTCTAATATCAATAACTAAAGTATGCAATGTGCGATCTCTTCGCCGACTGCACCGGACAGCTGCTGATGATTAGGGCTTCAATATGATATCAGGCATGACACCTTTCCTATTACCTAAACCTTTAATAACACTACAATGTACATATAATCAACATATACATATATATACATATATATATATATATATATATATATATACATATATATATATATATATATAGACCAATAATAAACCGAATACTATCTGCTCCTGAATTACAGTGTAACAGAACCAATATGCAATTATATAAATAACTAACTGTTGTAATGCGAGTGTGTGCGTGCTTATTTTACCGTGCGAACGCACCACGTCACGTAACACGTGGCGTACGCTTCGCAATATGCACGGCAAACCAATATTAAACCAATATACTTTCGTTCATCCAATTATACGACTTCAACAGTCCACCCTTTGATAGTACAATAAACTATCACCTTAAAGATGTTAGAAGCAGGATCTCAGTGCCACGTTTCATTGTTATGTAATACAAATCCCCTTTGGTGTATGTCCACACTGTTTGTAGATCTAAACAAGTTATCATAAGAGAGAGTCTTAATCCTCTAAACAACTTGTTCTTTTACTATAAACCGTACACTTCTGGAGCTTGGAGATAACTTTTTGTATGCCCTTCGAGGGTGCAATAAAACACTTAATACATTATTTGGAAAGGTACATGGTACAGTAGAACGTGTATCAGCTATACAGAATTCTCTACTACAGTTCTTCAAGTTTAACAGGTTCTTCTGTCCAACGCATGTCTTTAAGCTCAGAATACATTTAAACACTTCATGTTCATCAATAGCATCATCCTATGTCTATCAATAATGTCATATGCAATCTCCTTCAGCTTGCGTTAATATACACACATCTAATAATGTCACCAGTTCTTTTCATCAACACTTGTGGGCGGGCTATTGTCTGTTCGTTCTTCCCAGTCTCCCAATACCCAGATTTAACAGTGATCGGCTTGTAAAGCATTGGGAGACTTCAGACTAAGGGACCTAGGTGTCCTACTTTTTCCCCTAGTGACCTCCCACCCATAGTTCGGGTACCTCAAGAATATTTAGTGGAAAGAGAACTAATCCTACTTGATATAATCACTGAGGCACGCGTGAGCACGCCCAGCACTTTGTTTGGTCTAAAACCTTACCCTCCCAGGAATGATAATCATTCTCAAGGATGCCTGCTCGAGTCCGGATATTACTGGACTGGCATCGCTGGGTGTATCTCTTTTTTTTTTTTAACTATGGGGTCGCCGTACTTATGGACGTAATGCTACTCAGACAATAGCCCCTCGCACTTTCTCCAAGCTCCAAGGTTTCCAAATTTTTCTTTACCCCTGAATTGAATAGAGTAATTGACTGGACTGATTATGCTACTAACTTCTTTCTCCCCAATACCTCCTTATCATTACCCGAACCAGTCTCTGTCACCTGCTAATAATCGAAAGAATTAACCGCCCTGAGAAGAAAATGCAATGAGAGAACACAAAACAGGAAAAACTACAACTTCATGCTGGACAACAGTCTTAGCCTTTGGCTCAGGTGCTACTAACTGCATTCGAGGCCTTCCAGTACAGACTCATGAGTGCCCTTGGACCCTTCTCTGAGTGTTGGCCCCTCTGCAGTGGGTGGTATGGGCACCAGTGTGTCTCTGCTACCCTTAAAGCCGTGAGGCTGGTAGCCTACACCTGGTACCTGTCTGGCAAATAACCTAAGCTTAAGAAATTACTGCTCCACAACTTACTCTCCTGATCCAACATCCTGACAGTTAGTGTGACCTTTCAGGAAACAGTGTTTTGGACGTTCTCGGTTGCTGTCTCACTATTTACCTTCTCTCAAGGTCTAACCTAGCCTCCCAGTTACAATCTCATCTCACGAGGGGTCAAGAACATTTCAAAAACTGACAGGTTAGGAGTCTGCCCAGGGGTGATCTCTTGGTAGCGGGAAAGGACTAGTGGCACTTCAATCAAGTTCCAACTCTTATTCTATTCAATTCATTCTACCGAGTACCACTACTTTATGTTCACACTGGTTTATGGCTAATTGAAAGTATGTGATTTGTTACCACTACTCATACATTATACATCTATTATCAATAACATGAATACCCCTATCATCTATTATAACTCTAGGACTATCACATTGAATAACAAAAGCTTTGAGTATGATACAGTAATACATTAGACACATTTCAATACACCTCTACCCAGACATTTTTCATTGGTAAACCTGTGTATACTTGAGGATCCTGCATGGTGGTAATTGGATGACGTGCATTTGTTTTACCTGGAGGAAAACCCATCAGCAGGAGGGATATGGGATGGCTATATTAGTCTACCTTGTCCATCTCTCCAGAGTCCACCAGACTCCTCACCACATCTCTTCACCTTCCAGACAGTTTATCCTTCAGGTAACACAAATCTTCCTATATTAACCAATATGTGTATGCGTGCATGTGTGTGTGTTCACCTTTTTAAAACTAATACAACGAAAAACAAACAAAACATAGATTTGTTAGCTGTCACATAAAACCCTGTTGTCTATTTGACAGCTATGTTCTCCCTGGTGTGACAGCCCTGTATGGTTGTGCATGTAAGTGTGGACCTTACTAGCAGCTACTTCAGTTGGTAACTGTGTCACTGTATAAAGTCCTCTATGTAGTGTCCTAATCATGTGCTGGTATTGCTATAAAACGATTTCTCAGTCACCTCAACATCGCCCTCTAGACTAGAAAAAATGCTAAAGACCAATGTATATCAATCGATTTTCCCTCTGCCAACTCACATGTCATTCTCAGTACCTCATATTCAGCTACTTGACTAAGTGGGAAAGGCAAAGGGGTCTCTTTCTATAACACTTTCTTCAAATATAACAGTATCCAGTACATGTCTGTCTAACAGTGAAAAATATAAAACATGAAAATTCTACATTTTCTAGGGTTTCACATTATGTCGTATCTTGTGGTAAAAATCCTACTCCAATGTTCTATACAGAGATGCATATCTGTATGCCTATCCTCTAGCATTCTTCTGTCCTCCTGTCCTGCCCACCCTTTGTGCATCCATATAAAGGCACATTTTTGTACAGGAGGCACGAGCCAAAACAAAAAAAACAAAACAGATATGCAATCTATAACACATGAATCGTATTTCCACAACAGAACCTTTCTGCTTAAAATCAGCAGTTTCTATACACATGAAAACAAAACCCCTGACTGTTTCTGTAACTCATATCAATCTAGTGTGTGTATCTCTGAATTTGTCTTATGTAAAAACATAAAAATATGTTTTAGCCCCATTGTTGAGACTGTCAGATTTTATCTCTACCAGAGCAGAGAGAGAGAGAGAGAGAGAGAGGGGGTAGAGAGAGAGAGAGAGAGAGAGAGAGAGAGAGAGAGAGAGGGGTAGAGAGAGAGAGAGGTAGGGGGGGAGACTAGCGTTTGTGTAAAGAATGAGAAATAGGAAAGCAATGAATGATGGGAATACAAAGGTTTGAATACAAACATACATGTAGAAAGGGAGATTTTTACAACGAAATGACAGCTGGATTGGACTCTGACTCTATGGGGAAATGGCTGTATTCATTCCACTGTTCCCCTTAGCTATTTGCTAACTATGACCCCTTGCAGTGTCGTCCGTCATTTGTTCATTAAGAACTCGGTATCTCATTGACTACATACCTTTTCAACTGACTTTTCTAACTTATAATAGAGAAATGTGAAAATGTACTCTTAGTGACTCATATTTTCTCTGAAATACATAAAACGATATTTTGGAGCAAAGTATGTACATACTTCATTGTTGGATAATGATTCTCAGCCAAACAAATTATCATGAGTCACTGCAGCCTAAAACAAAAGAGTGTTCCAATTGTCTATTGTTAATTAGTCTTTCAAGAGTAATTCTTCTATTTCTCTATCTCACCCCTTTTAAACACTTGTCTATACTTCTTTTGTGTCCCTTTTATCTGTGAAAAGAAAAACAAGATAGTTATCTTAAAACAGCAAACAAAACAAACATTTCTATTCTTTGCCGTCGGCTAGCGATTTAGGAAAACAAACATGTGACAACATAAAACGAACAAACAAAATCAACAAAGATTACTTTTTAAAAAAAATAAGTTTCTTTCTACATTTTGCACCTTAATGCTCACCACAGATTAACTCTAGAGTCGGCTATATTTCTCCCCCAGAATATTAGTTGTTACAGAGTGTGCAATCAATTAAAGGGGAACCTCTGAGAGAAGTGTACGCCTCCTTTGTGGATGTTCTATGTGATTTCCAACCCAGGTATTCATTCTTCTCTCTACACAGTTCCTACTCATGTGTCCCTTCTTATGGCAGTAGAAGCACGTCCCTGTCATGTCTGCACAATGTTTTGCTAGGTGTCCTATTTTATTGCCTTGAAAACACTTCCTCAACTCGTGTTGTTTCTCTTCCTTTTTACAATCTTTCCTAATGTGTCCTTCTTCTCTGCAATTGTAACATCTCACTATTCTAGGTTTCCTGTTATGTGGGTTGTATTCTGGTGGTCGTGTGTGCAGTCCCTCTAGTGCTGGGATACTTATCATCATTACCCTATCACTTAGTGTCTCTTTCTGTTTGTTTATACTTTTATCATGTTCTATAGCTGACTCCCTGAGAGCACTTACAGTGGTTCCTTTCCAGTATGGTAATGAAGTTTGCACCCTTCTTTTTAAGTTTTCCCTGAGGCCATCCATTAGAACTTTAACAGCAACCTCTCTGTAATATGGATTATCTTTTATGTCTGGTACCCCAGTATATTTGCCCATTGCTATCAAAGCTCTGCAAAAATAGTCTGCTGCATTTTCACTATCTTTTTGCTGGATACTAAAAATTTTACTCCAGTCCACTATCACTGGGAAATATGTGGCCAACTGTGTGATTATATGTCTAATATTGTCCTGATTATCATCCTCGGTTAAGGATTCATCCTCCTCCAACATACAATCCTTAATGAACTTTTGTATGTCAGTATTGAGAGGAAGACAGGTCTTCAATAATACTCGCCAATCGTTATTAGTTGGCTCATACACATTACCATAATATCTAATAAACTGCTGACATTTGGTCAAATCTTTCCTAGGATCAGGGAAATCAGACAAAATTGTAAATGTTTCAGACCTAGTGCATTGATCATGCTTTGCTACATGTTTTAAGGGAACATCACTATTCCTGTCTGCTTTCCCATTGGGAACTGCTGCTGTGCAGACAGGATGTAAGTCTACCAAATCACTGAAACTAGTTGCTGAAATTGCTGCTGCAGTAAAATGGATGTCTCCCCCTGTGTTAACCTTTTCATTACTCTCACCACTTTCAGCAGCTGCCCCTGCTGGTGGGACCGTTCCTCTTCTTTGTCCTAAAACATTACTTTTAACGTTACTTAAAACAACATACAAGTTACTAGTTACAGTTTTTACATTTTTGGTATTGGCTGTACTGCCCGCCCCGACCGAATTTATCGGGGACGTGTTTGCGCTCAGTTCGCCACGCTTTGCAACGCACACTTCCGGAATGCTTGTTTCCGGTACGCTTACTTCCGCTGAACACGTGTTTTTCCTTACACTCACTTCCGCTGTGCGTTCGCTGCTCTGCCACGTGTTACCTTCCATTTGCCACAATTTTAATAGTCATCATTTTCAATTCTCGTTTTTGTTGATTTAATCAACCGCACTTTATCTCTAACATTATTTAACACCTCTGAGTCAAGAGTACCTATGTTTGGGAAAGGTTTCACACACTCCAGGGTCATCTTGACCCATTTGTCGCAGTATGCTGTTGCATACGCACCATATTTATTAAACATACGGAACCTTGCGGAATCAATTGGTCCTTCCTTAAGCAGCACAACATCAACCATCTCTAGCGTTTGCTTAGCACCCATTGTGAAAACAACCTATTTCTCAATGCTACGCAAAAAAAGACTTTTTACCTGTTCTCCTTTCAAACAGAACTTACTAGAGATTATTTATCCGTGGACGGTTTCACAGGCTACGCCCACGCACCTCCTAACCCAGAAATATCACTATGGACAACAGAAATATCAGCTCCTCGATATCCTGGCTCTCCACAAAATTCTGTTGAGTATTACTGAACTGGTAGTACCGGGGTTTTATACCCGTTTGTACCAGCGTAATTCCTCTCAGCCGTTCAACCCAAGTCACAAGCACGGTTGTACAACCATGCGGTCCGATCGCACCGCTTAGCAATACTAACTATTACTAAACTTTGCGATTACTCTTGGGGAGAAAGTTTCCAAAAGCTTTTTAACTGTTCTCTTTTCAAACAGGGCTTTTGCTGCCAGTATACCTGCCTTGTATACTACCTCGGTTGCAAGCCCGCCTCGTCAAGCGGCAACCGATATCCCTGTCTTTTTGACAGTAAATCAACTTTCACTTCAAAATCATACAATCACCAAACATATACACCTTAGTTTTCTGCACAGAAAATAACTTTCCCAAACAATGGCACTATCTTTTCAGAGACTTTACCATGTGCTTACAGTATGCACATATTAACTATCAAAACTATTGTTCAACCACGTGGCAAATTTACCGGAAGTTCGCGCACGCACAGCAGGAAATACACATACACTCAGCAATGCGATACACTTAAAACATAAAACGACAATAAAAAGAAACATTTTTCTTTCTTGTCCCTAGATTCTAATTAGCGTTCCTTCAGTCTATGCAACAACGGACATTCGGTTTCGCAACACACAGTGAACCACAGGTCTTAGACGTATTACGTTCTTTCTTGCTTTATACGACGCGTCCGTCCATCCACCCTTTGTTGAGGAACCGAATATCGTAAGCGTTGCATACCTGCCGGTAACGTAACTCCTAACTCAAGAGCCCCCAAATTATTAAAGTAATTCTATCGTTTTAAAATAAGCATTGCCCAATCAATTGTATGTGTATCCAAAGCACATGGTGGTTTATTTTAGCAGATGTAAATAGTCAACAATTCAATACATTATTATATTATGATACAGTACAGTACAGCACAGCCAATACCAAAAGATAAGTACATACCAAATGCAATCGCTTGCGCACGCTGCGCCCCCACCGGACCCGATGGACAATATTCTGTATAGAATATTGTGTCAGAGTTGACTGAGGCCCCAGTGAGATGCAACTAATATATATACAGTCAGTGTTTCATTGTAAACAATAGAGATGACGTAGATTGTTTCTATAGGTCCAGACGTTGGGTGGGTCCAGGCCAGACAGGTAATAGGTTGATTCAATCTAAGGAATCCAAAGGTGGGGGTCTTCTGTCCAGGGGGTCTGCTCCTTTTCATAGCCAGTATCATACAAAGGTTTACTCTCTAATATCAATAACTAAAGTATGCAATGTGCGATCTCTTCGCCGACTGCACCGGACAGCTGCTGATGATTAGGGCTTCAATATGATATCAGGCATGACACCTTTCCTATTACCTAAACCTTTAATAACACTACAATGTACATATAATCAACATATACATATATATACATATATATATATATATATATATATACATATATATATATATATATATATATATAGACCAATAATAAACCGAATACTATCTGCTCCTGAATTACAGTGTAACAGAACCAATATGCAATTATATAAATAACTAACTGTTGTAATGCGAGTGTGTGCGTTCTTATTTTACCGTGCGAACGCACCACGTCACGTAACACGTGGCGTACGCTTCGCAATATGCACGGCAAACCAATATTAAACCAATATACTTTCGTTCATCCAATTATACGACTTCAACAGAAACATTTACTGTTATTAGGAGGAGGGGAGAGGGGAACATTTACTGTGATTAGGGGGAGTAGAGAGGAGGACATTTACTGGGGTGTGTGAGGGGGGAGGGGAGGGAGACATTTACTGGGGTGTGTGAGGGGGAAGGGGAGGGAGACATTTACTGGGATGTGATTGGGGGAGGGGAGAGCGGGACATTTACTTTGATGTGATTGGGGGAGGGGAGAGCGGGACATTTACTTGGATGTGATTGGGGGTAGGAAAGGGGAAAATTTACTATGACGTGATTGAGTGGGGAAGGGAGGGGGGACATTTATTGGGGTGTGAGTGGGGGGAGGGGGGAAATTTACTGTGGTGTGAGTGGGGGGAGGGGAGGAGGAAATTAACTGGAATGTGATTGGGGGGACATTTACTGGGATGTGATTGGGGGGAGGGGAATATTTACTGGGATGTGTGTAAGGGTACTGAGTTTATCTGTCCCAATTTTACCCACTTCAGACTGGATGGCCACTTAGGGGTGCCTTACTATGCCAGGGAAGCCTACCCAGTACCTTCTATGGTAACTATAGTCACTCAGGCAAATGTAGTTAGAACGTGTAAAAATACATTTATTGTAATAAAAACAATCACTGGAATGTTATATACACACAGTAAATAAATGCCAGGCAGGTGTACCACATAATCTGTTCCTTACCCCCAGTATCTTAAGGAGTTACAGTCACCTGGCTGTCCTGATTTGCAGAATCCAAAATCCATTATTTTCTCTCAGCTGCACATGTAGTAAATTGGTATATGAAAACTCAACACCAGCTACCCTGCACCTTCCAGCAAAATCCTCAGACTTAATCTCGCTTCTTCCCCTTGAGTGGTTCCTTATATCCAGGGTCAAATTTCCACAGTGCTTTCTCCTCCTTGGACAAACCCCTTGCTCTCTCCCTCCTAAACATTGGTGGGTGCTGGATCATGTGGTTGGTGGGGGGGTTGAAATGAGCTGTGCTTTCACAGAAGCTCCTCTCCAGACAACATTTTTGGTCTAGTCCTGTGAAAGACAATGGATACAAATTGGCCTGTCCCTTACTTGTATCCTGCAACCTGATCCTTACCCATAACTCACCTGGCTTTACTTTAAGAACAATGAATAACAGAATCACTGCAATTTCAACAATGCACAATAAACAATATACGTATTTACAATGAGTACCATATAGTGAAAAAGTCTCTTATACCCACATGTAATTAGACACTCTTGGGGAACATGGGGATAAAAAGTACATATTCAATGGTGACATTACAATGTGATTGGGGGAGGGGAACATTTACTGTGATTGGGGTGGACATTTACTATGATGTGATTTGCTAAGGGGAGAGGGGGACATTTACTGTGATTGGTAGGGGAGTGGGGAGCATTTACTGTCATGGGATGGAGGAGGGGAACATTTACTGTTTTGGGGGGGACATTTACTGTGTTTGGGGGAAAGGGGAACATTCACTGTGTTTGGGGGGGAGGGAAACATTTACTGTGATTGGGGGAGAGGGCAACATTTACTGTGATGGGGAGAGGATAACATTTACTGTGATGTGATGGGGGAGAAGGGAAAATTTACTGTGATGGCGAGAGGGGTTACATTTAATGTGATGAGGGGGGAACAGTGCATTTACTATTATGAGGGAGAGGTTGCATGTACGGTGAAGAGGGAGATGGGCGCATGTATGGTGAAGAGGAAGGAGGCATGTATGGGATGGGGGCTACCAGATTAATTAGTACTGGGCCCCACAGTTTCTGATGGCTGCCCTGGTGGCAGGTGTTCTAAGTTGAGGCCTAAAACCTCCTCTGGTGCACAAGGGAAATACACAGAGTAGAATTTAGCATTCCTATAAAAAAGTAGGCTTACCACCTCTTCAAATATGACCTCATTTGCACTAAAACCAAATTGTGAACCTGGGCGCACAGGAAAGGGACATCTCCATATTTACTTAGTCTCTACCTATTTACTTCATTTAAATTTCTGACTGGCATATTTGTCATGTTGGCTTCACTCCAAAACATCTATTCTATAACTCATTTCTCGTGTGGGAACAGGAACTGCCCTTGCAGATCTCTTTTAGTCACACATGAAGTTGCAAATACAAAACATGGGTAATCATAACATTGCATGTGACTTCAATGGGCTATTGCAAGTTAGACTAATACAAGTAAATGTATTATTTGTTGGTATAGCTTACAACACATTTGTGTTATATTATTAAAATTAGCTATTCAATGTAAAGGTTGTTTCCCTCAGTATCTAAATAGACTTCTAAACAAATTATAGTAAGTACTAGAGACATCACACATGTTTTAGGGCAATTAAACTGCATGGTAACATATATGCTATATGCCAGGGCCCTCTTAAGAACCTCTTGGGCCCCCGGTCACAGCAGTGCACCGGGTCCCCTATATATACAGAAATAAAAAAATAATGATTATATATATGGGCCCTGCAGCCCAGGGGGGCCCGTCGGAGGCAGGAAAAAGAAAACCCTGAAAAAAAGAAGATACACACAAATCAAATTCTGTGGTAGAACAGGCCAATTTGCAAAAGTCATGTTTGCTATACGGTATGGTTGGGGTATAATGTAATGGGGCAGATGGTTGGCACCAGAGAAGTGGTGTAAGATAGGATTCCACAGGCTGGTGGTATGGTAGAGAGGTGAATGTTGGAATGAAATAATGGATACAGGGCTCAAAATGCATAAACTCATGGGTGTATTCTCTTTGCTTGTGGCATAAGGTTTTAACACAGTGGCAGACAAGTAGCAGTAGTGTAGTAAAGTAATGCCATGAGACTTTCAATATGCAATGTAATTCAACATGTCACAAATAAATACTAATTTAGGAATTTTGTTTCAATAATATCAGCAATATGCAAACAGAAATCACTACAACACATAAGTCACTGAATAAATATATCTCACTTTGAAGTTAGGTGCTAGTGCTTCAGTAAAATGGGTTTAACTGAATAATTACTTTTGAGAGACAACTGGTTGCTAACAGGTTAATTAAACAATTGCACTAAGTGCTGCTGCAACAGACTATCTAGACAAATTAATCACAATAGACTTTTAGGGGCGTATTCAATTGTCAGCGTTAACGCTGAAAAACAAGCGCTCAAAAAATATTACCATTTATACGGTAATATTGCGCTCGAAAACCGTTAATACGGTAGTTTACTCGCGGAATTTCAGCTCACCACTCAGGGAGCAGCAAGCTGAAATTCCGCAAGTGAATACCGTATTAACGGTAAGATTTTTTGAGCGCTCGTTTGTTAGCGTTAATGCTAACAATTGAATACCCCCCTTAGTGCAAGTATACAGATTACACTTATCACCTAATAATCAGTAGATACCGTATTTCCCCATGTATAAGGTGCACCTTAATTTTGGACCCGAAATTTGAAAAAAAATATATTATGGTAGCTGTCAAAAGTGTGCGGAGACTGCAGGGACTTGCTGCCGGCAGCTCCACACTATGTGCAGGTCCGTTCGGCAGAGACAGGCAGGGAAAGTGTGCTTGCCGACTGCTCTGATTCAGAGCAGCCCTACTCTCGCCGCCACCATTTTTCTGGATTAATTTATAATTAATAAACTTTGCCCTTGCTTCTACAACTTAATCAGGTGTCCGTGTCTTTATTTGGTAAAGTCTTACATTTATGTAGATGTTAAGATAGAAGGAGGTTGGGTGCATGAAAAGAAATTTCAACAAATATCATAAAAATTTTATGTAGGAAACAGTCATTTATCATTTGAATATTCCCAATGCCATTATTTTAAAATTATTAGACACAGAGTTGCTTCTTCTCAAAATAGATGAATCCACTAACTTCACATAAAGCATTTTATTGGATTAAGTCGGCTAAATTAATTAATATTCGTTTACCGTGCAATTGCAATTAGTATGCCACGTCTAATGACGCAATTGCACGGGAAACACAGACACTTACATTTGTAAATAGTATACATTTAATAAAGTTCCAACTCACATCAGTTTATTATTAAAACTTAAAGGATATTTATGCAAAGATAAATTTACATTACAGGTATAAGAAATGGTCTTTGATCTTAAATTATTCCTCATTTCACCAGTAGAAATCTGGTATCAGCGACTCAGCGATCCGACACTGTGATTGCTAGTTATGAATAAAATAAGATTGATACTCTATAATACTGTAAGCAGCACATGTTTATAGGTAGGTTTAAACTGGATTTAGTTGGTTCCCTCAGGCACTACATGTGGTGGAGTGAGCTGCCCCCACCTTTGGAAAGGAATTCTTTGAACTGACCTATGATCTGCATTGTACTGGACTGACTTGACCCCTGGACCAATGAAGAAAGACCAATGTACCTGTGTACATTGTGACATCATCACTGTTTTTTGTTAACTCAAACTATATATTAGCAAGCCCCTGGCCCATTATTAAATCTCTTTGACCACAGACTTCAAGACTGAAGCTCAATCTGGGCCCAGGGGTGCATGCATAATTCATTCAGTTATACTTTCCTGTATTTTGTTATACCTTCTTATGCATTATAATGGTTTGCTGTAATTCTGCTATCTTTTGCTATTAAATATCTTTGTGTGTTGGAACCACAATAATTGCATTGACAATATTTATTGGTAGCGACAATACGAACATAAGAGATGGGGGCTTGAAATGATGCCATACTACTCAGGGATTTGCAAAACCTACGGATATCTTTTTACCAACAAAGGGTAGGAGACGCGTCATATACAGGTAAGAACGCAAATAGTTATATGCCTTCTTGTCATCCAGTGTTGCTAAACCGAATATCAGCTTGTGTAGTCTAAGAGGCGCTGGTGAGAATTTAGGGACAAGAAAGGAAAAATTATTTTTTTTACATGTCATTTTGCCATTAATACGTGGTTTGTTTATATAGCGTACGCATATATTTCCCCTGTATATTTTCCACATGTTTAAATGGTTGTAGGGATAGATATTGCTGTTGTATTTTATAGTGAAATGAATTGTTAAAACCTATGATAAGCTATTACCAACATTTGAGAAATATTTTCCTATACAGAAAACAAAGGTGTATGGAAATTCTGTGATTGTGAAAGTACGGGTTAAGGACAAAGGTTATTGTTGAGAAAACGGTATAAAATAACCTTTGAGATGTTCTGTTTGAGAAAACAGGGTATAAAAGAAGTCGAGGTAGTATACAAGGTATATGTACAAAAAACGTGTGGGATGCGCCACAATATATCTATATTAGAAAATACTACTAATAGATGGCAAATGATGAATACTTATGTTTTATTGTATTTATACACATGATAAAACTAGGTTATTTATTTTTTGAGCTTGGCAACCTCATTGTGGATAGCGACCGATATACCTATATCTATATCCATTGATACCGTTTTCAGGTTTCAGCATAGTGGTAACATTTTCAGTATACAAGGTATACAGTGATTCGAAAACAAGTGGTTTTCATCATAATCCCAATTGTGATCGTGCAGAATGCAAATAATTAGTACCTGTAAGCTGGGCAATCGGACCTCACGTGTTGCATACGCACCGTGATTGTGAAATTGTGGAATGTGAGAGGAAATTTGCTGGAAAAGCTGGTATTCTTCAATATTCATTTCTCCGAGTTGTAAAGTACTCAACAGGAGCTGTACTGGAAAGGCGGGATATTGTTTTGTGCTGCGAAGCATTGAGGAGTCTGCTTCTACACAGGTGCAAAACGTTTATATTTCCGTTCTCCCAGTTGAAATTGACTGTTAGGGTCCTCGCTGTGTACACTTGGCATCGCATGAATTGTTAAGTTGTACCCAATTGAGAAGAAGTGAGCTTATAGAATTCGTCCACAGCCAACTAAAATCTCTAGCTGGAGTTTTGTGCTGCGAAGCGTTGAGGATTCCGTTTCCACATGAGCACTAAACAAATGTGTGAGATGGCTTATGTGACCGACGTACAGGTCAGAGAAGGCCCAATAGGGTTGGAGAAGTGTGTAATGTGTAGGAAATATGGTAAATATGCAATGGTGTACTGTGATAAGTGGGTCAAAATAACTGTTGAATGTATGAAACCTTTTTCCTTGGTAGTTGGCAGTTTTGATCCAGAGGTATTGAGTACAGTTAGAGATAAAAATGTTTGTGTAAATCCCTAAAACTGAGAATTAAACACACTGACTATTTAAAACTGTGGCAAACAGGAAGGGAGTAAGTGGCATGAGAAAGCATGTGCAGCGAAAGGTAGCATTTCAAAGCAAAGAGAAGCAAGTGTCTGCCATGTGGACAGGGGGGGGGGGGGGGGAAGTATGATCAATAAAAAAACTTATAAAAATAGAAAATTTAATTTATTTTCTATATTGAGTGTTATAAAAATGTTACTTTTTAGAGGAAGGTGAGTAACCCACTTTTGTTCAGCCATAACCCTGCAACTAATATACAGGAAGTACCATGTAGGCAAGATAAGGAGCAGTGGTTGAATCTAGTGAGACCAGTTTTAGAAATCAATAGTCTGGAGACTAACTAGTATTCCATTCAATAGCAAGCCCGATATGTAAAGTCTTAATAAATAATAGTGACATTCCCCACATTGCATGGATAACAGCTAAAGTGCAGCCAGAAAAAAAAATAGTGAGTATTGTAAATGTAGTCATAGTAGTGAAAGAAGTTTGTTGCAATCCCTGTAATGGCTTATTTTCAGAAATCAAAAAGAGAAATAAAGTCCCACATATATGTACTAACAGTAGATAAGAGATATCCATAGTGTAGAGACAATGGTTCTGGCTAATTGACCCTGGGTGCACTGATGCTATAGAATAAGAACAATATAACAGAGTAAATTGACAAGTAAGTGACAAAAGATAGAGATAAAGTAAAATTTGCTGCCATTGAATGGATACAGGTTTGAGGTCCTGTTGGCTGATAAGGACCGAAAGTTAAGAAAGGAAAATGTGTTGTTTTGTTTTTCTTATACTAATTGTTTTTTTCCTCTTCTTTAGACAAGGACGGCAAGAGATATATATTTATTAACTGTAGGGGTTACAGGAGAAGTGCACAAATTTCCCTTAAAGGCAGAAGTTTAAATTGGACCATTCTAACTTTTTTTCTTCTAGTTGCTGTGGCTCATTAACTTATTTGCTCAAGATTTATTATTTGACATAGGATGTGTAATATACTGTGCTTCTGATGATGTTTTTTTTAGATATTCCAGAAAGACATGCATGGGAGCAGGGGCAGGCTGGGCTGGGGGCAGGGGGGCATCTGCCTCCCGAGCCAGTCCCATAGTGGGCTACTTTGGGATGGCTCACTGGGCCACCTGCATTGTTTCCCCATTAAAAGATGCTGTTGAGTCAAGTCTTGCCCCCCGGGCTGAAATTTGCCAGCCCTCTCTTGCATGGGAGGTACAGAATATGTTTCACAAAGGTTAATTTTGCACTTCACTGTTATAGCTACATCACAGGATTAGACATATTGTTATCAGAGATACCAGATTCCTTAGGAAATAACGATGTACAGGACACTGGATTGGATGGGTAATGTAACTCCCTGTTATGTTTAAAAAAGATGGGGAAGGGGCCATAGATTGGTTAAGATTTAAGGGGATTAATGAAATAGTTTAGAGCCAACTCCCCGTATAGCCCAATCCAGCTGTCATCTTGATGTAAATCCCCTTTCCTGCTTCCCTGCTTTTCTGCAAATTATTTCATTATTATTATTCTTTGCTGTTTTCTTTTCCGTTCTTACACTTCTGACTGTCAGTACCTCATTATTTTCTTGTAAAGGGGTACAAAATATGTAGCCAAAGGTTTATATGCAACCTAAATATCTGGACAAAAGCCTGGTGTGACTGTTTTCAAACTTTCCAACCAAATAATGGGTGCAGTTTGAAAAACAGTATCGCTATGTTCTGATTTGTTTACATCATCAGTGTTTGAAACTAAATACTTGTTCCTTCATATCTCAATAACAGGACAGGAGGTTGAAAAAGGATATGCCAGACAAAGGTTCAATACTTGAGATACTATCTCACCCAAGGAGCTAAGAATCAAGAGTATACATTACAATGACATGGCCGCAAGGGCAGCTGCAGATTTGTACTTCCATACTTACTGACGCTGCTGGGGTTTTTTTGCTGCAGGAATCTTGACGTAGTACTGGGACATGATTCAAATTTTTATAGATAACATGCGTATCTGTTCTCCTAAGTCCTGCCTAAATTACATATGTCTCCTGAGCAAGGTGTACAAGTGTGCCTCAAGATTCACAAAAAGTGGAGAGGAGACTAGGTGAGGGTGAATTTGTCAGGTATACAGATATGCATGATTGTATGGAATATTTGAATCAGACTTTTAACGAAAAGACCTGACATAAATGACTCCCCTTAGAAAATGTGACTTTTTTGTATGCTTTATGTTCTATATTTCTCATAGACAGAGGGACATGTACTGGGTATACTATTACGTAGACGACAAAAGCAATATAGAAGCTGAACCTTGGCCCACCATACTTAACCCAATTAGCTAAACTTGTGAGGTTAAGAAAGGCATGTGAGTTGGCAGAGTTAACATGTACAACTTTATGACTGTATAACTTTAAGTATGTTTTAAGGTAGTGTGGGGCTCTAGTGACTTAGGAACTTTTAAGACAGTAACTAAGATATCAGTTGCGCAGTCATGACACACAAAAGGACTTTTGACAGCTAAAAAAAGACTCAATATCAGTGGGGTAGGTAATAACAGGCCGACGGAGCTGCCAAGTGGGCAGCAGGTTTATCTATGACAACTGAGAAAACAATGGTCTTTGAAACAATAAACACACAAGAATTAAATAAAATGCAAGATTTGTGTTCCATACAGGAATAGGCGGTCTGGAAGGCGAAGAGATCTGGTCAGGAGTTGGCCGGTGGCTCCCAGAGTATATCTTCCAGGCCTTGCTGAGACAGCACATAGTCTGACTCACCTGGGTTAAGAAGGTATGTGCAAGCTGGTAAGAGCATACTGGTGTGCACCACACTTTTCTTCTCAAGCTTGTAGGAAGGCAATGTCCTGTCTTACTTGATTGAGGAAAAGTATTGGAAAGACAAAACCAATAGAGCCACCCCATAACCTCCTACAGATGGACCTTTTCCAGGTAAAACAAATCAGCTTCATCCAATTGCCATTGTGCAGGAATCTCAAGTATGTATTTGTGTGTACTATGTATGTTATAACTGGGTAAATACATTTCCAGCCACCACTAATACTGTTGTTTCATACCCAGGAACTTGTATGCAGATACTGTATCCCTAGAGTTATAAAAAATGATAGAGGTACTCATTTTAATGGTGATATCTTTCAGATCATGTGTGAAACTTGTGGGCATTTGACAGTAATTTACATACTCTCTATAGGACACAAGCCAGTGGTAAATTAGAGAGGGTAAATAGTACCATCAAGAATTATGGAATAGAGTGATAGTGGCCGGAAGCTTTTGCCACTAGTCCTCCCTACTATCAGAACCACTCCTAAACCACCTCTTAACCTGTCACCTTTTGAAATACTTTTGACAAGCAACCTGGTAGATTCCCGAGATGAGTTAATAATGGAGGGATTGTTCACAATCTTATAAAGAGAAGCAAATAGTGAGAAAACAACAAAGGACGTTCGAAACAATGTCTCCTGATATGTTGTACACTAAAGGGTATATTTACTAAACTGCGGGCTTCAAAATGTGGAGATGTTGCCTATAGCAACCAATCATATTCTAGATATTTATTTAGTACACTCTACAAAATGACAGCTATAATCTGATTGGTTGCTATAGGCAACATCTCCACTTATTCAAACCCGCAGTTTAGTAAACCCTAAGTGTCATGATGTTGGACTGAGAGAATATATTATGGACTGTAATTTCCTACGCTCAAGTTGTTTAACAGACAGGTGAAAAATCCTGTTCCAAGTGTTGATGACCAGCACCACATCTCTGAAAGTAGCAGAAAGAGACACTTGGATCCATTCCATCCACTGCAGAGAAGTCAACAACCAGGAGAAGGTTCAAAATAACCGAGGATGACACTCGTGAATCTGTGTCAGGAGACCTAAGATTGCAGTTAATAGCACCTGAGCTAAAGACTTTGCAAAGACTGTTATCCCATCATGGAACAGGGTTATTTCTGTTTTTCCCTTTCCAGTGTTCTCTCTTCCTTATTTTTTCCAGGATATTCTATTTTTGCAATGGTGATCAGATGATGGAGACTGGTTCAGGTAGTGATATTGAGCATGTGGGGATGGAGAAGAAATTGTTAACACAATTGGTCCAGCCAATTACACAATTCAATTCATGGGTAAAGAAACGTTCTGCTAACTTTGGAACTTGGAGACAGTTTAAGGGGCTATTGTCTGAAGATATTTTGTCTGTAAGTTCCTGTGATCCAATAGTTGAGGAGAGGTGCATCCAGCGATGGCAGTCCAGTAATAATTTGGTCTTGGGCGGGCATCCATGAGAATGATTATCATTCTTTGATGGTTAAGTTGCTAGACAAACTGAATGCTGGGTGGGGTCTCACGTGCCTCACAGACAAACATTTTTAGTTCTCTATCCACTAAATTATGGAGTGGGAGGCCAATAAAGGAAGATATAACATTTCTAGGTTCCCTAGTTTGAGACTTCACCAATACTCGAGTATTGAGAAGCGGAAGTGAATGATCAGACAATAACCCACTCCACAAATATTGATGAAAAACCCATCTATATTATTAGAATGTATTTAACTTAAAAGACTGAAGGATATCATAAATTAGGTTATATAACAGACATAAGAGGGTGCTGTGAACGTTCCTTTAGGTTATTGTTTAAATGTTATACAAGCAGAGACTTGCCTTGGACAGAGGAAAATAATAGCCATGAGGAACTTTAATAGAAAATTGTGTATTGTAACATATTAAATTGTGCCTCATATCCTTTCAGACAATGTGTTATATATGTGGATGTAGGCAGTGGTGGTATTCAAATAAATTAACAACCGGTTCTCTGCCGTAATGACCGTTTTAAGTATACAAAAAGATATACTGAAAGGTAGTTTAATATTTCATGCATTTAATGCTCAAATAAGAACAATAAAAGAGGTACAAAAAACTAGATTATGTTATAAGAAAGAGTTTTAAAATATTAATGAAAAAATATTAACTAATACCTGACAAAAAAACTAAAAAAAATTATGAAGCACCAACAATGGAAGTTACATGGCAACACATACATTGAATCACAATACGAATTACATTTAAATGTAGGCAATAAAAGAGTGCAAATTATTAAGACATTACACAGACAATAGCAAAGTAGTAAACAACAAATATTATAAAAGCTGCATAATGATAAATTATTTATATTAATATCAAGAGGCAGTTATCTAGTCAAACCCAGGTGTGCGTATGTGTATAAAATATTTCTTATTTTATGCTGCTAATATCAAGATAATAATAGTAATGAGTCATGTTATGCCACACAGCAGTGCCCCCATTTCAAATTATGCCACAGTAATGCCCCTCTTCATCACACTGTGCCATGCTGCTTTTACCCCCATTCACACTGTGCCATGCTGCTTTTGCCCTCCTTCGCACTGTGCCATGCTACTTTTACCCCACTACACAATGTGCCATACTGCTTTTATCCCCTTCACACTGTGCCATGCTGATATTGCCCTTCTTCACACTGTGCCATGCTGCTTTTACCCCCTTTACACTGTGCCATGCTGCTTTTACCTCCCTTCACACTGTGCCATGCTACTTTTGCTCCCCCTTCACATTCTGCCATCCTGTTCTTGCTCCCCCTTACTTCCTTTCCTTCGCTTACCTTTTCTATCAACTTCTTTCTTCTTTTTTCTTCTCTTCTTGTCTTCTGTCTTCTTGCTTGCTGGCTCCTCTCTGCACCGTTCCTCACTGAATGTCGGGAGTGATGATGTCACGCCTGACATTCAGTGCGGACAGAGCAGGGTGGAGGAGTGCCGACACCGCAAACAGGTGAGTATTTTTTTTTTAAAGCACCTTGTTCCCCCCCCAGCAACGAAGAGGACTCTGGAGCAACTGGTTTGCCGAACTCACCTTAAAATTAGGTATCAGTTCTGGCGAACCAGCTAAATCCCACCACTGGGTGTAGGGCATACAGATGGTTAACTTCGAGCTCGAGAGGTATCTGTTTTCTAAAGTAACTTCTGAAATTTTGACTTTTTCCCATGATAATGCAATTGATCTCCAACGACAGTGTGATGATATTAAGGGGGACAAATATCACACAAAAATGAAATGTACTATTGAGATCCTGCAATAAAATCTTGAATGGGTGAGAGTTTTGTGCACTATCAAAGGGTGGCCTGTGGAAGTTGAATAATTGGATGAAATCGGCTAAATTAATTAATATCGGTTTACTGGGCGATTGCGATTAGGATGCCACGTCTAATGATGCAATCTCACGGGAAAACAACACACACTTACATTTACACTTACATTTGTAAAAAGTACACATTTACTAAAGTTTCAACTCACATCAGTATATTAGTAAAACTTAAAAGTTTTTAATGCAAAGATAAATTTACATTACAGGTATTTATAGTTCAGGTCCTAAGAAATGTATGTTGTTTGGTCGTGGCTAAGCGATCGGACACTGTGATCGCTAGTTATTAATAAATAAGATTGATACTCTATAATACTGTAGGCAACACATGTTTATATTGTTGGTTGGATTTAGTCGGTTCCCTCAGGTGCTACATGTGCTCAGCTGTTGGAGTGAGCTGCCCCTACCTTTGGAAGAAGCATAGTGTAAAAACCACTGAACAGTATCATCCAGCCTCTTTGCTAACACAGATTTCAAGACTGATGGCTGATTACTGGATCCAGAGCGCTGCGTAATGTATTTGGTTATTCTTTCCTGTATTTTGTTATACCTTCTTATACTTCATCATGGTTTGCTGTAATTCTGCTATCTTTTGCTATTAAATCTCTTTGTGCGTTGGAACTACAATAATCTCATTGGACAATATATATTGGTAGCGACAGTACGAACATAATACTGTCATGGGGAAATTGTACTGAATATTTGGCTGATAGTTATGTTTAATCACCAGATAAATGTGACGTGTGTCCAGTGACAGAGACTCTTACCTCACAGTCACACAGAACCTCCTTTATAACTGTAACCAATTTTCACCTCAGAGACATCATCCATCTTGTGATTGGCATCCATATTGGCTAACTACATTCATTTCCACATAGACAACTGATTGTTCATAGAGAAAGGATTAGCATGATTGTTTTGTCTTATATGCTGTATGCTGAACTTTTAAAATGTGTTTAAATCCATTGTGAAATTTTAATAACTGTTGCTAAAACACTCAAAGGCAGTGAATATTGTGTTATATTAATAGTAAAATATTTGTGAGTAGCATTGCTTATAACGAGAAAATTGTAATTTTATGGCATTTGTTGCTAATCATTATTTGCCCCAAAACAATTTAGTAATATATTATTCCCAATAATAAATTTGACGTCCCTTAATATTTTTTACGGTGTGCTACTTAAAATGGGGACCTGAGGGTTCTATGTCCCACTACTGTGTCGTGATTCAAAAAAAGAGCATCCGGAGACCAGGTACAATCCGCACTAAACTCTAAAACACCTACCTATAGGAGTGTTAATGACATGCCTTTAAAGCGCCAAACCCCTCTAATTATATGTATGTTATAAATACATATACTGTATATTTAATTTTGTCAATAATGTCTAACAAGGATACAAAACAAGTGTTGAATATTTTTAGTATATTTATTTCCAAGGATTTTGTATTTTTTTCTTTACATCTGTATAAATAAAGCGACTATTGTTTGTTTTTTAAGGCTTTCTAGGTTCTATTCCAGAAAATGAACATTCCCACACTGCTGGCAGATATTATATATACTGTATATTATAATGGGCCTTTGAGGGCTTTTGAACTGTGAACCCATTGAAGACTGTAAAGAAAATGGAAAATATTACACATTTATGATGTTTGCAAAGGGAAATATCATTGGGTGGTGCAACTACCAATTAACTCACTTTCTCCTAAAATAGAGAGGGAAAAACTCATTTGATAGAGTGCATTTAAACTCAGGGTTGTACTTTCTACAACTGGAAAGAATAGTTTTTGAACAATGTGATTACTTTGGCAAATCATTTGTTTTATGTGCTAGGTCAATCACATTGCTTTCATTGTGTAAGTTATTAATATAATTAACCGGAAAAATGTAATGGCTTTCAGTGGGACCATGTGCTGGTCTGTGTTATGAATTTGCTTGGAAAAGCAGTTAACAGGCTAATGTGGTAAACTATGCATGTTTTAATATCCTTTCTGGACCTAGTGCAGATGTAAATGAATTAAGTACAATCTGTTCATTGCAAAGCCTATTCAAGCCATATTGTAAATGAAATCTTACTTTATACTAAGTTGTGGCAGTTTCCCAAGTATTACATTAAAATGTGTGTATTTGTAATTGTTCCTTATCTATTTGTTTTTAAAATTAAACACAAAATATTAAAAATATTATTTTCTTTGTCTTCAGTGCCCCCTGCATGTATTCCCCGGTCTGAACATTTTGTAAAACAGAAGCTTGGAATTAAATTGTGAACATGATAATATAATTATAATGTAGGCAACTACATATGGCATTCATTCTTGAAAATAGAACATGGGAATTTTAATTTAGTGTGTCATGCTTATATTTTCTCCTATTCTTATGTTATGTGTTTAAGTTTGCATCATGTAATGAAAACCACTACATGGCATTGATCTACTATATAACAAAGCATATTATTAATATACAGTAGATAATGTATATGAAATATTGTAGCTATATGCTGAATACCATTATTATAAGCTGACATACATAAACAAATTATAGAGGGTAGAGGTCTATTTTTGGCATTAAGACAATGGTGTGAGACAGCGCAGAAGCCTGAAGTTCGCAGTTGCATAAATTATAGAAATGATTTGTGCAGAGAAGGTCTGGCCAGCATGTGGCTCTTCAAGTGTTGTGAAACTACAAGTCCCAGCATACCCTGCCAGCTGTCGGCTTGCTATCTCTGCTCAGAACATGCTGGGGCTTGTAGTTTCACAAAACCTGGAGAGCCAGGTTGGACAGGTATGTAGTAGAAACACATAGTAGCTTTGCCAGTGATGTCACGGCTTGAAAGGAAACATCCAATCAGCTGCAGAGCTGCTCAGATTAACAACTCTCCAGGTGCCTCCCGAATGTAAGAACAATCAGGATCCTACTTCAGGTCAGTTTCCAGCAAAAGTGGAGGATCTGTATGTGAGATTCCCATGATTTTACATTTTGTAGGGAAGGGGGGTATTTATTCCTTGCAAGAGATAATAAACCAAACTATTATACAACAAAATACACAACTATCAAGAATTACTTGGAGTAATGATTTCAGAAGTTCAATATCAAAGTAATGAAAATAATCTTTAATGTGCAACAATTAGCGTTTGTAGCACAATTATCATTTTGTGACTTCACACACTTATTTTTGAACAAATGCCCCTGTTATATGGATTAGCAAGTGAAAATTGTGGTGTCTTCAGAGGATGCAAAAGCAAAAGCTCTGCACTCTGTGTTCACATCTGTGTTTGCTTGCCATTCACAAGAATTGCATAAATGAAAAAGTTTTGGAAAAGGGATAACAGCAACTGCTTGGCCTGGAGATTGGTTACAGAGTGTAATAAAGTGACTTGGGAATGTTTGACATCTGGGACACTGGTATTTGGGACCCCCATGCTTTAGGCTCTGGGGGCACCGGTAGATCTGGCGAACACTGAATACCAGGTAAATATAATTCTGATTTTTATCTTTACTCTTTGTACTCCACGCAAAATAAACTTTTTCATTTTGGGTAGAGTTAGTTTTTTAAAATGTAATTGCAAAGGTTTTTTTTATGCACAAGAACTTATTTCATGCTAGATCTTATACCCTCTTGTACATTTATCACAGAAATACTGTAATACATTAGGAAACAAAATGTATGCTGTAATCATTGATTATTGAAAAAACAATACACCAAAAATCAAGCATGCATGGTGCTGAGTACATGGTGCTTCATCCCACCTCAATGTTTGATATGACTATAAACGTTCAATTTACTATGTTATAATACAGAGGAAAATGGGAAGAAGTGTTTGTGAAGGTGGAAAAGTTTGTAGAACAGTAAAAGGGAGGATAGAAGAGGATAAGTACATACATAAAACAGGGACATACAAGCTAGGCAAAATAAATGCAGACATGGTATGAAGGACCCTGCTTATTAGAGAGCTTACATTCTAGGTGGAAGAGGGCACAGCTGAAACAAGAGGAGCAAATGTGGCTCAGAATGGAGACAGTTGTGAGCGTGCATTAGTGTGAATAGTGTAATCAGGGATAAGGTCACCTCTGAAAATGAGATTGGTTTTCAAAAAGCGTCCAAAGAGTGTAGGGGAGGATGTGCCAGACGTAGAAACACTAAAGGAACAGTTTGATAGGTAGGAAGTTAACCAGGAAAGAACTGTGTCACGAAGGCCAATGGAGTGAAGGGTGTGCAGGGGAAGAGGGTGATCAACAATGTCAAAAGCGGCAGAGATGTCCAGGAGAATGAGTATTGAGAAATGACCTTTACACTTTGCAGTAAGTAAGAGGTATCCTGTTCACTCTGCTCTACATGACAATTGAGGGGTGTTGCAAGGAGGGGGAGTGGCTGGGGAGTATATATATATATATATATATATATATATATATATATATATATATACATACACACATGCATAGCATATATATATATATATATATATATATATATATATATATATATACACACACACACTGTATGAAAGTATTTGGCCACACCTGTTAATTATTGAGGTATATCAATCAGACCCATTGTCAGAGGTGTATAAAATCAAGCACCTAGCTATGCAGCATGGAGTCTCCATTTGCAAACATTTGTGATGCAAAATGAGTCATGCTGAAGAGCTAAGTGACTTCAAGCGTGGTACTGTGATAGGATGCCACCTTTTGCAATAAGACGGTTCATGAAATTTGATCCCAGCTGGATGTTCCACGGTCAATTGTAAGTGATATTATTAGAAAGTGCAATCATTTAGGAACAACAGCAGCTCAGCCATGAAGCGAAAGACTGTGTAATATCACAGAGCAAGTCAACGACTGCTAAGGCGCATGATGCATAAAAGTCACCAACGCTCTGCTGATTCCATAGCTGAAGAGTTCTGAACTTCCACTGGCATTATTGTAAGCACAAAAGCTCTGGGGTGAGAGCTTAATGGAATGGCTTTCCATGGCTGACCAGCTGCATGCAAGCCTCACATCACCAAGAGCAATGCCAAGCATTGGATGGGGTGGTGTAAAGCAGAGGGACACTGGACTGAGGAGCAGTGGAAATGCATTCTGTGGAGTAACGAATCATACTCCTCTGTTTGGCAGTCAGATGGGCGAGTCTGGGTTTGGCAGATACAGCAAAAACATTACCTGCCTGACTGCATTATGGCAACTGGGAAGTTTGGTGGAGTAGGGATAATGGTATGGGGCTGTTTTTCAAGATTTGGGCTGGGCCCCTTATCTCCACTGAAGGGCAATATTAATACTTCAGCATACCAAGTAATTTTGGACAATGCTATGCTTCCAATGTTGTGGCAACAGTTTGGGGAAGGCCCTTTTCTATTCGAACACAACTGTGCCCGAGTGCACAAAGCAAGGACTACAAAGACACGGTTTGATGAGTTCGGTGTGGAAGAGCTTGACTGGCCCACACAGAGCCCTGACCTCAACCCCATCAAACACCTTTGGAATGAGCTGGAATGTCGATTGTGAGCCAGGCCTTCTCATCCAACATAAGTGCCTGGCCTTATAAATGCTCTACAAATTCCCATTGAAACATTACAACATCTTGTGGAAAGCCTTTCAAGAAGAGTGAAAGTTGTTAGTTGTTATTGCTACAAAAGGAGGACCAACTCCATATTAAAGTATATGTATTAGAATAAAATGTCATAACAGTCCCTGCTGGTGGTTTGGTCAAGCGTCCAAATTCTTATGTCCAAATAGTGTATGTGTGTGTGTGTATATATATATATATATATATATATATATATATATATATATATATATACCCGTGTCTCAGGAATTCTGTCTTATATGCTTTTAAACCTAGAAAGATATTGCTTTGTATAGGAAGGAGCTTTCAAAAGAGTATTGTTTTGTATGTAGAGAGCAGGGTGGGCTCTGTACATGAGGCCCAGTCCGGATCTTCTGGTCTGTACACTCACTGTAGACTAATCAGGAGTTGCACCTGCAAGCACAATGGTGACAGGCTGCTGCTGAGCTCAGTCTCTCTCTCAGACCTTGGGAGGAGGTTGGTGTCACGGGCACTAGGAGTCTTTACCCAGGGATCACCAGGTGGTAGGCTTACCAGAGCAATGTAGATGGTAATAGGGTACTCTGGTAGCTGGGTGATCACGGAACAGGAAATAGTAGATGATGAGATGCTCAGGAAAGTCTATGACTAGCAGCACTGGTAATATGGAGGTAATAATCTACGAGGAACTGTATGGACAAGGGCACGTGCAGGTAGTCAGTGGTCTGCGATAGCAAGTTGTACCACTGCTATGGTGAGGAGGAATGTCCAACAGAACAAGGAGGTGATGAGAGTCAGCGGTCTGCGGATAGCAAGTTGTACCGCTGTCTGAGTGAAGGAATGGAATCCAAGTGGAGGTATCCGGGTAGTCAGTGGTCTGCGGTAGCAAGTTGTACCACTGCTATGTGAGAGGATACTGGAACAGGTGATACAGGAAACAGGGATCAGTGGTCTGACATCAGCAAGTTGTACCACTGAATATATATGTGAGGAGATGCACGGGGAGAGACTGCAACACAGGATATACACAGGCACCTTATACACGATCCACAGTAACATGCACAATATATATAACTGACTGAACAGGTCTGCAAATATAGAAAGTCTCTTGAAGTAGTCCAGCACAAGTTAACACAGTCAATGATGGCAATAGACTCAGCGGATAGCAGACTCCAGAGGAGAACCAACACAGTCCAGCAAGATATGCAATACACCAGCACAGTCAATGAGAAGTATGCATACCGTGGTTCAGAAGCAGGCAGTCAGATAGGAGTGCAGCGATACCTGAGCGGCAGGAGGCCGGCTGGATGAGAAGTCCCTGGATAGATGAGGCAGCGGTCTAGTAGGTGCAGCGCACAGGTAAGTAGACCAACAAGGACACGAATCCACAGGAATCAGTAACACGTGGAACTGGACTCATGGAGGACCCAGGAGAATGGAGATGATCCAGCAGAGGAGTAGTTGATGAGATACGAATCCAATGCTGACAGGAGGGTAGAGACCAGCGGGACACGTGAAGGCGTGGAGAGCGGATCAGCAGTAGATGGACGATAGCGCGGTCAGCAGCAGCAGGACTCTGCGAGTACACGGAGGTAACCAGTAGCAACCAATAGGTGTCAGTAGCGATGGAACACGGGAGAGCAGAGTAGACCAGGAGCTGTTGATCACGGAGAGTAGCGGATGGCAATGAGAGCAGCAATCTCGAGGAAACACAGGAGAGCTGAGAAGAGACTGCAGTGCACAGGAGCAGCGGATAGGAATCAGCTAACTGTCACGATGATGAACACAGGCGAGTTGTAAGCTGGAGGCTGTAGTGCACAGAGGCAGCGGATAGGAATCAGCTAACAGTCACGATGGTGAACACAGGCGAGTTGCAAGCTGGAGGCTGTAGTGCACAGAGGCAGCGGATAGGAATCAGCTAACAGTCACGATGGTGAACACAGGCGAGTTGCAAGCTGGAGGCTGTAGTGCACGGAGGCAGCGGATAGGAATCAGCTCACAGACTTGATGAGGCACAGGTGAGTGGATGTGAAGTAAAGGCTGGAGTGCACGGAGGCAGCGGATAGGAACCAGCAAACAGTCACAATGAAATATAATAGCGTTGATGTGGTTTAGAGGACTGTAGTGCACGGAGGCAGCGGATAGGAATCAGCAAACAGTCACAATGATATATAATAATGTTGAAGTGGTTTGGAAGACTGTAGTGCACGGAGGCAGCGGATAGGAATCAGCAAACAGTCACGATGATACAGTTGATGGTAGAAGTGGTATGGGAACCACAGTAGTAGAAGTGGTTTGGAAACCACAGAGGTAGAAGTGGTTTGGAAACCACAGGAATCAGCAGCGCTGAAAACACGAGGAATACAGGAACACCTTCAGAGACTCATAGGGAATGAGACTCCAAGATCAGGCAACGTGGTGTTGACCACAGGTGCTTAATATAATGAGTGTTGCCTGATCTGCCAATTGAGTTAAAGGGACATACACTGAAGTATAGGAAAGGGCTGCGCATGCGCAGACCCTCAGGATGGAGGACGGCCACGGTTCCTAAATGTCCGGGAAGAGGCACTCACAGTACGGTGAGTGACAGTTGGATCCCTCTTGAGAGAATCTGCTTGTGGTGAGAAAATATGTTATATTTCGTATGTGTGTGGGACACAAGGTCTCACACGTGAGAGAGGGTGTTGCTGAAATGTTTAGTTAGTGCCGGAGAGGCAAGACCTTTAATTTGTTTGTTGTTTTGATTATGCTTAATAAAACTGGCTGAGGTCAGTTGCACTAAAAACCTTGGACTTATGTGATTCATTGCTGCTGTTCACTACCATCTACCTCAGGAGATGGTACCTATTCCTCTGGTTACCTCACAATAGATAGATAGATAGATAGATATCAATCACAGATAAGTAGTAGTTTAAGGTAGTGTATCTTTAAGACTACATCAACACAGGATAGACATGTGACCAGGATGTAGATGGAATAGATATAGAAAAGAAAGCAACAGCATGGAGATATTCCAAGTGACTAGAAGTTAATTGCAATTATTACTACTAGGTAATAAATATGTATAATCAATGTACCTGATTCCTTATTGTCATTTGTAACCAGATTCTACATATAACATTATCTATCAGGCAGGAAAAGCTGTCTGACCAATTAGTACCGGCCCTTTGCAAACAGCATAATTATAATATCTCTTGTGATGTCATATATGTAGTTTTGTGGCATTACACCTGGTTTTATAGTGAAACACATTGCCTAGTTTTGCATTGGGGTGTAGAAACAAGCTTTCATTTTGCATTTAGTGATGCATTTACATGTGTCCCCTAATTTGCAGGGGTCATACAGCATATTCCTCCTCGATCCTCGGCCTTGAATTCTCTCTTGAATACTTAAGTCTAAAGAATGGGTTTCCTCTACATTTCTAGGTACACTTGGACCAATGTACTAAAAAGTTCCAGAACATTGAAGAGATAGATGTATTAAAGATCAGTCCTGATGTCCCCTCATTAAGAAATAAATGATGATAAACCAATCTGTATTTTAGGTGAAAAACAGAAAACTTTATATAAAAGAAGGGGGTTGAGTTAAAGTTGTAGTACGTTGGTCTTGGATGTGACATGTTTACTGTTTCCACCATGTCCACTTTTTACCGGAGCATTCAACAACCCACAATAATAGGCACATATTTATCTTATAGAGAAGTTTTCAAGGACCTGGAGTGACTGTACACCTTGAGATTCTATTGACAATATTGTTCACATAAAGTAAAAAACTAAAAAAGTTTTTTTAAATATTATACTAATATTTAAAATAATATTTTTTCAATAACTAGCTGTTCACTTTTACATATAATTTAAAATTGAATAAGTAATGTATCATGTATTTAAAGATTCCCTTAAAAACTAGTTCTGCAGCTGAAATGAAGACGTGTAGTGTAAAATCTGTATTCACCCAGTGGCATTAAATAATACATATATAGAATAGTTATATTCTTGTACTTTATTCTATAATGTCCACAGTTTTGCACTAAAAGGAATAATTCATTTATAAGACGTGTAGCTTTCAAGTACATAATACAAAGCTGTTCCATGAGAAAATCAATGACATATGTATGTACATTACTCCCTGTAAATTAAAGACCTTAACCATATACCATGTCTTTTTCATTTGTCTTGGAATTCTGCTCTCCCAAAACCTAGAGTACAGCAGCTTGTTCAAATTTATATTCCACCAGGGGCTTTAAGTAACTTATAAGAGTGGCTAGAAATATGATAGAGGAACAAGAATATTGAGTGAGCACAATCTACATGTGTTTGTAAAGCAAACTATTCAGTAAGAGGTCATGATCTAACACAACCTGTAGCTTTCCAGCTGTTATAAAAGTAAAGTCCCAGCCTGGCCTACCAGCCCCTTGTAGTTGTACATCATCTGGGATCCACCCGTTGCCTTCCTCTGATTTTACATTAAAGTTTGCAGTGAATAGTTTTTTTTTTTACTTTTGCCAGTCTGTTTGTAAAGTAATATCATGAAACACTGAACTGGTTTCCCCCAGTTAACATTTGCACAAAATTGGTGGAAGGGGAACAATGTGTCCTATATTGGTACAAATTCCTTTGGAAGCATTGTCGTATGAGTTTTTTCAGTTTGTACTCTGTTACATTCAACTCTAGTCTACATCTTATGTATATGCATAAATATGTAGCCTAGACAGTATGTAGATTAGCAAACAGCATTTGACTAAAAGCTGCCATATGCCAGAATTTTGTTAGTGAGCAAGTGTAAATTGCAGCCTGTAGTCTACTGGGAACTCTGAGCATTGCGTATCCAAAGATACAGGACTTCAATGGTTCAATACAATGTTTGAGCATGCTAGTGCTTTTATTGCTACAAGTTTCAGCATACCCATAGCTGCAAGGGCATACTTGCACTTGGAGACCCACAAGTGTCAGCATGCCATGGCACCTAGGACCTGCTGTGGCCTGTAGTGCACAAGGGAACACTTTAAATAAAACACAGACACAGACCTAAACATCCCTCATTCAGCCTCTTTACTGCTCACCTAGTTCCAGTCATTGCATCTTCTTCATCTTCTCTAAATCCACGGATACTGGACTTGGCAAAAAAAACAACTGTCATAGATGATGCTGTACCAGCTGCTAAGAGATCCCACTGCAAATGAGCAGCATTATAGTCGGATATATAACCTGGGGAGTTGGCTGGCACTAGTAAATTTAGGGTGCTCCGCACTTTTTGTCCCTCACGGATTTGTGCAGTTTAAAAAGTGACTTTCATGCATGAAGCCCTCAGTATGAAATGCTTCTTGGAAAAATATTTAAATATTTGGTCTTTTGAATTTTCCCTACTGCTTTTTCTACGGCTCTTCACAGGGCTGATTAGAGTGATCTCAAAGCAGGGGGAAATAGATTTGTCTGCAGGCGTAGATTCTATATCAGCAAATCCCCATGTTGTTTTCTAAAAACCAAGTCAATGCTTCTGTTATTAAGGCTGCCAGAAGTCCCTCGTCTTTTGGAGAGGTGTATTTGAGTTGTACTGGGTAGTAAAACCAACACTGCAATATGCATCATTGTTTTCACATTTGTGCTGTGTTAACAAACACCAGCCTTTAGAGAATATTATAGTAATGGTGTAGTAAATACGTGAGTATCAGTATTAGTGGAGATGAGAAAATTGGCTACTCTGTCATTTGTTTTGTTTCTAGTGTGCTTAAACATTTTACAGTATTTCTATACAAAAGTTTTATACACAATTCATCTACTGAAAACATAACAGTATGTACATATATACATATTTGGACTTTTGGAATGATCAAGTCAAAGTCTAGACCTCTATTCCATTGATATTTTGAGGCAGGACCTCAAAAGATCTGTGCATGAACCAATGTCTTCAAACAGGAATGTACCAAAGTTCCTCAAATATGATTTAAGAGCCTAATAAAGTCATATAGAAAACAATTAATTCAAGTCATGCCTGCTAGAGATGTGTTATGTGCGTATTGTTGCTGACCAATAACGATTGTCGAACCTCGATTTGTGTTTCCAAAGCACAAAGATTTATTCGCAATAAGTAGAATAATATGCTCAAGCGAAGTAATAGTAAATACAGCCGTTACTTATCACAGGCGCTCTGGATCCAGTGCAGTCATTCAATCCTGAAGTCTGGGGACAAGATGTCTGCACTCTGGATCACAAGCTGCTGCTTATATACACAATCAAATACAGTAATACAATGAAGATGGTATAGCTTGCATCTATTGGTCCGGGTCTCAGGAATGTCCAAGGGGTCGTCAATCATTGGCTGGTTCATCCTAAGGAATCCAAAGGAGGGGGGTCATCTCTGCAGGGGGTATGCTCTGCTCTTCCCGCCAGGATTCCTTAGTCTTAAGTAGTTCATAATTCCCTATCATTCATAACTTGTGTATGCACTCTGCGATTCCCTCGCAGAGTGAACCAAACAGTAGGATATGTAACAAGGTTCATTATGATACCACTCATGATGTTATTCCCTCAACCCGTTCCGTGTATTTCACTAATATGCATGTAACTCTGATATAACATATAAATACTACTATATTTCGACATAACTGACTATGTGTTGCAACTACCATTAATGTGTACTATTTTATAAGTATGCGTAATTGTGCGAATGTATGGTAAAAGACCAATTACTGTTGCTGCCACGTGTAGTAGATGCGTACGCCCTTTCACGCCGTAGCGTGCCCTTCTACGTAGATGCGTACCGTACGCATCTTTTCAGACAGCGACAACCAAGTTTGCTAGACTTTAATTGAAATGACTTTATCCAATTTGCTGACTTCGACAGCTCCACCCTTTGATAGTGTAATAAACTATCACCCAATCACCGTTTCAAGTTCAGGATTATACAATACTTCTTCACAGACCATGATCTCGGTATCTGGTACCACCCTTTCAGTCTCTTTCTCAGTGTTACTCCCATGAGACCGTTTTCCACACTTCAACACAGTAGGAACACATTTGACAACTAAACCAATTGCTAAGATGACACCCAGTATAAGGAGAAGGAGCTTACCTACACTAGCAACCATTTCCTGTACCCACTCCCCCAGACCGGAGAACCATTTCACTGGGTTCAACCACGAGAACCAACCCGCCACCTTTTCCCTCACCTCATATAACGAAGAATTATGGCTCTTTCGAAATTCCCATTTCAGCTGTAAAATTTCATCCATCTTCCGGTCTATAACCTATTTAGGGTCATCAGTATTATTAGTAATGTACGTGCAACATTTGACACCGAACTGGGTGGCCATTGTCCCACAGTACCCACCAGTAATAGAGGTGAGATAATTTAGTACCAGTCTATGTTGCACCAACTCCTTCTTGTACGCTTGTAGCTCCCTTCCAGTATACCTGAAAGTGTCATCATACATCTCGGTGATATTATCTATTAATTTGGCTAGGTCTTGGATATATTTAAAGTTTAATGTTCCCCGAGCGGTCCTGGTGAGATCTAGAGCAACCATAACTTGGAAACCAGCAGTTTCACTAATCAATTTTGTAGCTATGGGTTCCTCACCAGGAATCATATTTCTCTTGCCACGGTGTTCATACTGTGTGTGTATGTATGGTGGTGATGTAGTCTTGTGAATATCAACCATTTCTTCATGAGTAATAGTCATGATTTCAGGAACCAGTTTAGCTAAGAAACACAAGCCCTTGGAACTCGGAGTCACCCAGGAATAAGCTTTCCTCCTACAAACAAAATACACATCATCAGGGAGAACATAAGGAGCAGTATGCCCATGAATTATATCACACAGAGTTCTGATAAAACTACCCATGCCCAGTGTCTCCATTTGTTCTAGACACGTGTCGGCATTAATGACATTTTTACATTTATCTGTAGAGACTTTTCCAATGGATACCTTCTTATGTTTGGTTATACGTCCTAATTTGTGACCTCCATCAACATTCCTGCCTAGTAGTGACCTTGTTAGTCTCCCTCTAAAATGAGTGTGGCGAGCCATTGTCTGATCTGATAGGTCAGCCTCCCAATTATCCAGGCGCTTTGCATGAGATATGTTTAGGCACAGCAAAGATGTGCCTATGGAGTATTGTCGAAGCGTCAGACTAGGGGACCTAGTATTATTGTACCTCCCTTCTATGGGCCTCCCACCCCTCAATTCGAGTACTTCAGATATATTTAGAGGGAATGGCACTAGTCCTATATTATGCTGCCCTTGAGGCACGTGAGAGCACACCCAACACTTGGTTTGGTTTAGCACCTTACCCACCAGGGAGTGATAATCCTCCAAAGGATGCCCGCCTATATTCAGAGTACTGGGGGACTGGCATCGTTGGATGCATCTCTCTTCAACTAGGGAGTCGCAGAACTTGCAGATACAATACTCATCAGACAATAGCCCCTCACACTGCCTCCGAGTTCCTGAGCTAGCAGACCTTTTCATAACCCCTGGACCAAGTTTGATAATGGGCTGCTCTGAGTATCCTATTAACTTTTCTTCGGCCTCCATTTCATCCGTATCACTCCCAGAACTCTCCTCCGTCCTCCATCCTCCTTCACAAAGATAGAATGTCCTAGAAAGAGTAAAAACAAGGAAAATCCTGGAACAAAAGAAAAACAAAAACCGCCACTCCATACTTGGAAAGATAGTTCTGAGGCAACGTCTCTGGTTTAGGTGTCTCGACTGCAGGCTTTTAGGTCTCCCGGAACAGGCTCACAAGTGACAGCTCTATGTCGTCGGTCTTAGTTTTATCTTGCACTTTCTCCGGATTATGGACTCTCCTGCAGTGGGTGTAATGGACCCAAGTGTCTCTCTCTGCAACCTTCAGTGATGTAGTACTGGTCAGCAGCACTTGGTACGGGCCTTCCCAACGGTCTGTTAAACAACCTGAACGTAAGAAATTGCGGATCATAACATAGTCTCCAGGTTCAACATCATGACAGTTCGTCTCTGGCATACCAGGTGACAGCATTTTTAGTTTTTGTTGTTGTTGTTTTAGCTGTCTACTCATTCTTATAAGATATTGTACAGTCACTTCATTATTACACTTCAAGTCGTCTTGTGGACTCACGATCAAATGAGGCTGTCGTCCGAACAGTATCTCAAAGGGGGACAGATTAAGAGGAGGTCTAGGAGTGGTTCGAATGCTATGTAGGACCAACGGCAAAGCCTCAGGCCATGCCAACCCAGTTTCAGCCATTATCTTACCCAGCTTGTTCTTTATAGTACCGTTTACTTTCTCCACCTTACCACTGGCTTGTGGTCGGTAAGGGGTGTGAAGTCTGCTACTGATTCCCATGAGTTTACACATATTTTGGAAGATATCACCAGTAAAATGGGTACCCCTATCACTTTCAATGATTCTAGGGATACCGAACCTACACACAAAGTCTTGTACAATTTTCTTTGCAGTGAACACAGCAGTATTAGTGGCTGCCGGATATGCTTCTACCCAACCGGAAAACACATCAATACACACTAACACATACTTTAGATTCCTGCACGGTGGTAATTGGAGATAGTCAATTTGTAGTACCTGGAAAGGTCCGTCTGTAGGAGGGATGTGGGATGGCTCAGTTTGAATAGTTTTCCCAACATTTTTCCTCAAACAAGTAAGACATGACATTGCTTTCTTACCAGCCTGAGAGGAAAATCCGGGAGCACACCAGTATGCTCTCACCAGTTTGCACATACCTTCTTTACCCAGGTGAGTCAGGCCGTGTGCTGCTTCAGCCAGGCTTGGATAGTATGTTCCGGGAGCTACAGGCTTACCTTGTCCATCCCTCCAGAGTCCTGAGGACTCTTGACCACATCCCTTCACCTTCCAGACCGCCTTTTCCTGCAGGGAACACAAATCTTGCATTTCAATTAATTTCTGCGTGTCTAATGTCTGAAAAACCATCATAGTCTCGGTCGATACAGTCATAGGTTGCCCTGCTGCCCATTTAGCAGCTTCGTCTGCCCTGTTGTTGCCCAATGACACTGGGTCTTCTTCAAAGGTATGGGCTTTGCACTTTATGACGGCTACTGTTCTGGGTAACTGTATCGCTGTCAGAAGTCCTTTTATGTGTTGTGAGTGTGCCACTGGTGTACCTGTTGCTGTTGTAAAGTTTCTAAGACGCCAAAGGGCCCCAAAATCGTGCACTACCCCGAAGGCGTACCTAGAGTCAGTATATATATTGGCTGATTTATCCTCAGCCAATTCACACGCTCTCCTTAGTGCTACTAGTTCCGCCACCTGGGCTGAGTGAGGTGGGCCAAGGGGTTCAGCTTCTACCACATCCTGGTCGTCTACAACAGCGTAACCAGTACATAGCTCTCCTGTCTCTGTCTGTCTATGGCAACTTCCGTCTGTATAAAACGTAAAATCTACATTTATACGTATACGGGTGTCACATATGTCGGGCCCTGCAGTAAAGGTCTGATTCAGGTGTTCCATACAGTCAAGCGTGTCAGTATTCTTGCCTAACTCATCATCAACCAGGGTCTCCTCACCTCCCACCCTTTGTGTCTCTAGAGACACATACGGAAGGTATGTAGCTGCATTTAAGGTGCTACATCGTTTGATGGTGATGTTTGAGGGTGCCATCAGGGCTAGTTCCCACTTTGTGAATCTAGCTGAAGAAACATGTCTGGTTTGGGCTGAATTTAACAGAGCTGATACAGCATGGGGTGTATAGATAGTTGAATTATGTCCTAATACTACGTCCTCGCTCTTACTCACCAGAAGAGCCGTTGCTGCTACACTTCTGAGACATGTTGGGAGTGATCTTGCCACATTGTCTAATTGTGCACTGTAGTATGCTACCGGTCTGCTAGCATCACCATGTTTCTGTGCGAGGACACCTGCTGCACAACCATCAGCTTCTGTACAAAATAGCTCAAAAGGCTTTTCATAATCAGGTATTCCCAATGCAGGTGCTCTCGTCAGACTATCTTTAAGATTAAAGAACGCTTGCTCTGACTCTTCTGTGTGTACAACACGTTCTGGTTTCGAGGAAGAGACCAGCTCCTGCAATGGTAATGCCAGAATAGAAAAACCTGGGATCCAGGATCTACAGTATCCACACATCCCTAAGAAAGTACGAATCTGCTTCTGGCTCTGCGGCAGAGTCATGTGTTGTATGGCCTCTATTCTGTCGGTTGTCAGGTGTCTTAGCCCCTTAGTGAGGCAGTGTCCTAAGTATTTGACCTTAGTCTGACATGGCTGTAATTTATCCTTTGCCACCTTGTGCCCTGTTTGTGAAAGATGAAGCAACAACAATTTAGTATCATGTAAACATGACATAAAAGAATTAGAGCACACAACAACAAATCGTCCACATATTGAATTAGAACAGACCCATTGTGGGGTTGAAAGGATTGCAAACAGTCATGTAAGGCTTGGGAGAAAATACTGGGGCTGTCAATGAACCCCTGGGGTAGTCTGGTCCATGTGTATTGCACTCCCCTGTAGGAGAATACAAAAAGGTATTGGCAGTCAGGGTGAAGAGGGACTGAGAAGAAAGCAGAACATAGATCAATGACAGTAAAATGACTGGCAGACGGTGGAATCTGCATGAGGATGACAGCTGGATTCGGCACTACGGGGAATTGGCTCTCAACAACTTTGTTAATTCCCCTTAAGTCCTGGATTAATCTATAGCCCCTCCCCCCATTCTTCTTCACAGGGAAAATGGGACTATTTGCTGTACTAGCTGTACGAATTAAAATCCCTTGTTGTAACAGCCTCTCAATAACAGGATATACCCCTGGTTCCACCTCCGGTTTTAATGGATACTGTGGGATTTTTGGAGCTATCCTACCACTTTTTAGATTGACCATGACAGGGGCTACGTTTGCCATCAGTCCAGTGTCCTGTCCATCTCTGGTCCATAGGGAACCTGGTATTTCCAGCAACATCCCCTTTACTTGAGATGGACTTTGTTCTATAACAGGAGAGTGTAACATTAACCTTTGAGGGGTGTCCAATATATCCTGTACCTCATGTGCGACCTTCTCCGGTATATCTAAGAACACACCATCAGAAGTACAGTATATGACACATCCCATTTTACATAACAAGTCTCTCCCTAGCAAGTTAGTAGGAGCCGCTGCAGCTAAGAGAAACGAATGCTTAGTATGCAGAGGCCCGATAGTAACTTCGGCGGGTTTAGTTAGAGAATAATGTAACACTTTTCCCGTTACCCCCATAGCTGGAATGGTTTTACTGGTCACCTGTAGATTGAAAGGAGAGGTTATCACAGATCGGGCCGCCCCTGTATCTACAAGAAAGGTTTGTTTCCTACCAGCTATGTCAACTATCATTGTTGGTTCTTCACTCTGACTCTCAGTTAACCTCACTGGCTGTAGACTACAGGTATGACCTGACCCCTAGCGCTGACCATTGATTTCCCACACAGCATTTGCTGCTGTAATAAGCGCGGGTAAATGTGAGTCTTCTAGTCTATGTGAATGCCTCCTTGGAGGATATCTATGTGACCCTTCATTAGGATTATACCTTCCCTTTGTACAATCTTTTCTCATATGTCCTTCTTCTTTGCAATTGTAACATCTGAACATTCTGCGTTTCCCGTTATGTGGGTTATATGCTGGTGGTCGTATATGCATTTCCCCTAATGCCTGTATACTCACCGTCATCAACTTGTCACTCTTCTCTTCCCTTTTCCTAAAGATATTTTTGTCGTGTTCCACAGCAACTTCTCTAAGAGAATCTACCGTGCTGCCTCTCCAACCAGGGGTTGAGGTTTGTACTCTTGTTTTTAGATTTTCCTTTAAACCATTCATCAGTACTGTTACCGCTACTTCCCTATGATGTGGGTTCTCCCTTATATCTGATATCCCCGTAAACTGTGTCATTGATGCAAGAGCTCTACCAAAATAATCCTCTGCAGTTTCACTGTCTTTTTGTTTTATGGTGAAAATCTTACTCCAATTTACCACTACTGGAAAATATATGGCTAAGTGTTTGACAATATTTTCTATATTCTTTTGGTTAATCTCATCAGTCAAGGTGTCATCTTCCTCCAACAAACAATCTTCAATAAATTTTTGTATGTTAGTATTGGGAGGAAGACACGCCCTCAACACTACACGCCAATCCTTATTGGTTGGTTCGTGGGCATTTCCTAAGTCTTTAAGAAATTTCTGACATTTAGCTAACTCCTTTCTAGGATCTGGGAATTCAGTCATAATGGAACGTAATTCTGATCTAGTCCAGGGACAATGCATTATAACATTTCTTAAAGGAACTACACCATCCTTATCCGGTTTCCCATTGGGAACTGATATTGTGCGGACTGGGAACGCACCCTCTGGTATACTGACTTCAGGGGACACTACAGGATTTGCTGGTTCTAGATTTAGAACGCTTTCACTCCTAGTGATCACGCTACTCTCACCTATCTCAGCCATTTTCTCATACTTGCGCTGAGCCTCTAGTACACTAACGGCATGGGCAATGGCCGAAATCACAGTGGGTTCATCTTCATTTTCAGATACACTTGATTTAAACTGGCTTAAAACAGGATACAACTTAGCAATTTTTCTATTTTCAGTTTTAACAACGGCTGTACTTACTCCTCCCGCCACATAAGGTGGCGGGGGCGCGCTTGCGCTGAGTTCGCCACGCTTCTCGACGGTTACTTCCGTTGTGCGTGCGCTTTTAGCCATGCCTACTTCCGCCTTGCATTCGCTGCTGTGCCACGTGTTACCTTCCATTTGCCACAATTTTAAACAATCATTATGTTTATTCCTCACTTTCGTTGAGGTAATCAACCATACTTTATCTTTTACAGTATTTAGTACCTCTGCATTAAAACTCCCTATTGTTGGGAAAGGCCTATCACAACCTTTGGTCATCTTGACCCACGTGTCGCAATACGCAGTTGCGTATGCACCATATTTCTTACACATAAGAAATCTCGCTGCACCAATAGGACCTTCCTTAGGCAGTACCTTGGCCTTCTCTAGCGTTTGCTTAGCACCCATATTGAACAATAGGGTCCCAGAAATATCACAATATCCTGCCACAAAGGCTTCCAGAAATAACACAATATTCAGCCACTAATTTTCAACACTACCGCTAGAGATATTTTACCGGCCTGTGGACGTATTTGCTACAAGCCGCGTCCACTCGCTTCCTCTTGTATTAAACAAGGACCCCTAATACAGAAATATCAATGCGGACTAAAGGGTTATCAGCTTCCTGATCACCCCTGACTCTCCAACAAAAATCTGTTGAGTTTATTACAACTGGTAGCATCCGGTAAAGTCAATTACCAGTCTTACCAACGTAATTCCTCCCCGTTATTCCCAAGTCACAATCACGGCTTTCCTTGCCGTGCGGTGCAATCGCAACACTTAAAGCTAATCCGTAAGCGATGCGATTACCCTTGGGTGCACGTCGCGAAAACTTATTCAGTTTCCGCCCCTCGGTATACCTGCCTTGTATACCGTACACCAGTTGGGCACCTGCCTCGTCAAACAGCAACTGACACTCTATTTTGCAATAGATAAAACCTTAGTGTATTTAAAGTCAACAAATCACACGACATACACCTTTTCTGCGCAGAAAATAAAAGAATTCCCAACAATAGTAATAATGTCCCAGAGGTTTTCACAAGTAATTATATTATGCACATATAATAACTATCAAGACGATTGTTTAACCACGTGGCAAATCTACCGGAAGTTCGCGTACGCACAGCAGTAAATACACATACGCTAAGCAATGCAATACAGTTAAAACGCACAATGACAGAAAAAATAAACAGTTTTCTCTTTTGTCCCTAGGTTCTAGTTAGCGTGGCCTAGATAATGCAAAACGGACATTCGGTTTCGCAACACAGAGTAAAATTCAGGTTTGGAACACCATGCGTTCTTACCCGTTTATGACGTGTCTCCACCCTTTGTTAAGGAACCGAAATCCGTTGGTCTTGCGTATCATCGGCAACGAAACCTCCAAAGCTCACGAGCCCCCAAATCGTTATGTGCGTATTGTCGCTAACCAATAACGATTGTCGAACCTCGATTTGTGTTTCCAAAGCACAAAGATTTATTCGCAATAAGCAGAATAATATGCTCAAGCGAAGTAATAGTAAATACAGCCGTTACTTAACGCAGGCGCTCTGGATCCAGTGCAGTCATTCAATCCTGAAGTCTGGGGACAAGATGTCTGCACTCTGGATCACAAGCTGCTGCTTATATACACAATCAAATACAGTAATACAATGAAGATGGTATAGCTTGCATCTATTGGTCCGGGTCTCAGGAATGTCCAAGGGGTCGTCAATCATTGGCTGGTTCATCCTAAGGAATCCAAAGGAGGGGGTCATCTCTGCAGGGGGTATGCTCTGCTCTTCCTGCCAGGATTCCTTAGTAGGAAGTAGTTCATAATTCCCTATCATTCATAACTTGCGTATGCACTCTGCGATTCCCTCGCAGAGTGAACCAAACAGTAGGATATGTAACAAGGTTCATTATGATACCACTCATGATGTTATTCCCTCAACCCGTTCCGTGTATTTCACTAATATGCATGTAACTCTGATATAACATATAAATACTACTATATTTCGACAAAACTGACTATGTGTTGCAACTACCATTAATGTGTACTATTTTATAAGTATGCGTGTTTGTGCAAATGTATGGTAAAAGACCAATTACTGTTGCTGCCACGTGTAGTAGATGCGTACGCCCTTTCACGCCGTAGCGTGCCCTTCTACGTAGATGCGTACCGTACGCATCTTTTCAGACAGCGACAACCAAGTTTGCTAGACTTTAATTGAAATGACTTTATCCAATTTGCTGACTTTGACAGCTGCTTCTACACACTACTAATTCATGGGGTGAATTAACGCATGATTTCTTTCTCTTGCCTTTTATTTTGTTAAATAAATATTGACAAAGTAAAATATACTATTATGTACTTGTCACATTAGATTAGAAATACAAAAAAATAGGACTTGGTGGTCTCCTTGAACTGAAGACACACATGCACCCACTTTCATGGTTAACATTTTTTCTGTAATTTTAATTTTTACCTCTAGTATACACTGTAAGAAAGAAAAAGTGGGAGGTCTCTAAGTAGTTGGTCGAAGTTTTATGTTTTGTAATAATTTCTTAAATTGCCTAATCATCTCTCTATTTTAAATAGACTGTGGAATTTTCTCCCAAACTAACAAATTCAAAAATTAAAATGCTGAACATTACATATTAAAATAAGAATACTATGTCCCTATTTTTGTTTTGGACATTTGACTTCAGCTATATAACTTCTTCCCAAATTAGATGCTTGAACCTATTATCTATCAGTGTAGGAAATAATTAATTTATTGTTTCATATTCAAATTTTTATATTACCTCTGCCATAAAAATAGCTCAAAAAGGCACAACATCATAACGTTAATAAAATAACTTTACTTTACTTTGACTGTAGTAAAATACAATAAGTCTGGATAAATTCTGGAGCCATATCAGCACCCACGCTGTTGTCTTGGTGGTTCAAATAAAAATTATTTTTAAATAGGAATTTAAAAATAAATCCCAACCAAGTTACAAAATTAGAGTACCAAATTTGAAAACAATCACAGTATGATATTGTACACATCCGGGTGCTCCGGTTTCCTCCCACACTCCAAAAAACATACTAGTAGGTTAACTGGCTGCTATCAAAATTGACCCTAGTCTCTTTCTCTCTGTCTGTCTGTCTGTCTATCTGTATGTGTATGTTAGGGAATATAGATTGTAAGCTCCAATGGGGCAGGGACTGATGTGAATGAGTTCTCTGTACAGCGCTGCAGAATCAGTGGCGCTATATAAATAAATGGTGATGATGTAAGGCCGACATCATGGAGAAATGATGCATTGAGGCTGTCACACCATTACGATCACTGACAGGTTTACATTGTATATCATCAAATGCGTTTCAGACAGAAAAGATAGGATTTGTAGTATTCTAATGTACCGTATCTAAAAACCTTAATTAAAACACTTTAGGCCATGGGAATCAAAACAACATCAAGTAGATGACATATAAATATGATATTTCAGTAGGATCTACTATCTAAGTCTCAAGGTGGAAAGTGGCACAGTAATTTTCATAATAATTTGATAATGTAAAAACTAAAAATCTTTATTTTAAATGTTCTGAATACCTCAATTTGAAGTATTCCAATTCCACCTTGTTACTTCATGTTGTGCCGTAATGGAAAAGTTACTTTTCCCTTATTTATTAGACAAGAAGATTCCAAATTCTCTCTTTAACATGTTTTTAGATCCTTAGGAAACCACCATAAAGATATTTACAGCATACAGTGAGAAATAGGCTTAACTTAATTTTAGAATGTCGGCCTCTCAAAGTTCAATCTCAGAATATATTATTGGCTAGTGCATTAGTGGAATTATAAATCACTAGAGACTAAAAAGATTCCCTGCTTTGCTGTTGGGTTACTGAATTGATGAGTGTGCCAACCATCAGAACATTTACTGATAGTCGGTTAAGAAATAAATCATAACCATTTTACCTATCGGTAAGCAAAAAGTGTTCAGAAAAAATCAGACTTGTTTCTGGAACTAAAACAATACAATAAATCAGGGTTTCCCAAACCCAGTCCTCAGGGCTCCCCAACAGTGCAGGTTTTCCGGATCACATGTGACATAATTAGGACCACCTGAGGATCTTTTACAATGTGTCAGTCAGTAATGAATACACCTGTGCTCCAGCAAGGAGATATGGAAAACCTGCACTGTTGGGGAGCCCTGAGGACTGGGTTTGAGGAACCTTGCATTAAATCATTTGCGCTTCTCCAAAGTAATAAACCCATGTCTTTCTTCTAATCTTTTCTTTTACTTATGTATATAATATAATAATGTGCCAGTAACAGATAGAAGTCATCAGAATTTTTTTATAAAAGTTTAAGTAAAGTGTATTTTCAACCCTGCCTGGGAGAGCGCTAGCATCTCATGTATCTGATAAAGTTATAAAGTGCAATAAATTTGAGAATTGATCTAACTTGTGTGTGTGGCGCTTTTTCTAATCATTAAATAGTAATCTTGAGTGTGAGTTTCTGTGTTCTGCTTTGCTGTTTAGATATCAGCAACTTAAAACTTAAATTGAATTAAACCAAATATTCCAATTATTGCTAAATTTTTTAGTCGTAAAGCCATTCGAATGACCAATGAGCCATTCTTTCAGATACTATAATTCATTTATTATGATTCTATATTTAGTATTTTTAGATTTTGATAAAATATTGTATAAAGCTGTTTCAATTGTGCTTGTTTAAAATGGGTGTTTCTCTTTAGGAAACTGTACTGTTGTCTTTAATGCTTGCTCCTTTCTTATTGCTATCAGTGGTCTATTGTCATAAAATTCCCAGTGAAATAGATTTTTCCTATTTTAAAGCATGAATTTATAAACTCTAAATGTACAATGTACATGCTTCTGTATAGAGTATAAGTACAAGATGTGGTTCAAATTAATGTATGCATCAGTAAAATGTAAAAACTTTGTACATGTATGATGTATCAGAACAGTGATCTTTTCCATATGTCTGAAAAGAAAAAGTACTGGAATTTAAGTTCTTGTCCTGACCTTATGTTCTTTCACTTTTACAAATGGTCACTTTTCAAATTTTAGTTTGACCTAAAAAGTTAGAGATAGAAGTTCTTAACTTTTAGAGCAGATGGAGCTCTGAGAAGAGCGCATGATATTACCCTTGATGTACTGCAAACCTTGTCCTAAATTAGACCACTAGGCTGCCATTGAGGACACTCAGGAGCAACCAGTTTCCATCTTTAATGGAAACATACATATGTGTATATACTGTATATGTAATTAAAATACAGTATAAACTGTACATGTGTGCTTTTAAATCTTAATAGTTACAAAAAAATATATTTAAAATATGTTATATAAAATTAAATATAATTAATCTTTGAATTATATTTCACTGTAATTAAATAATTAGAGCCATATGGAGTCATTAAGGAGAGCAAAGAAAAAAAGAAGCTTGATGCTAGACAAACTATTTTACAATGCAAGGGGTGCAAATTAGTTTTATTATTTTGCACATAAGTTAAATACTGGCTGTTTTTTCATGTAGCTCACAAATACTTGATAGCTTTATTTTCACACTGAAATTTAAAGTTGATCTAAGACATGCCCTACCCCAACTATCAATCTGTCCCCACATTTTAAATTTACCTCCCCTCCAATGCAACATATATTTGCCCAGATGTTACTCTTTTTTATGCTTTGCTCTCCTTAATGACTCAGGCACATAGTTTTAATTTTATCGGGTTTTTAAATTATACTTATTCTAGAATGTACTAGGTAAACTATAGCTAGAATATGATTGCTTGCTATGGGCTACACCTCCAGTTTTTATATTTAGAAGTCTTAGTTAATTGACTGCCTAATATCTCATTTACCTAATATGTAAACATATTTACATGAAGAGAAATAATGAAAATTGAAAACAAATTAATGTTTCATTAGTACCCTTTGGGGACCAGTAAACTCTACCATCCCATCACAGCAAAGGCTTCTAACTACCTAGAGTTCTGTACAATCATATGTCCATAAAAAGGGTAGATTCCAGGTAGAAAGCAAGTCCTCTTGCTGTAAGATTATTTTTTTTTTAAGTTTATGAGAAGGCAAATGTAAGGGAGAAGGTAAAAGTTTACAAAGTCATTATCTCACACAACTGTCATATTCAAGGCATGGTGACGTACAGCTCTAACAGTACTTACAAGCAGTGAGGCATCCAACTTGGTGGCAATAGTGGTGGAAATGAGAAAGACTATTTGATAAACTTTCAAATTCTATGAATATAAATTATTGGCAGCTGGTAAATCAGTTGATGCAATGCCAAGCTGAAAAAAGCTTTTAGAAGTAATTCAGAATGTAGTGATTTATCAAGAACTCAGTTTTCAACAACTTATCTTTTATTTAGGTCCCATTTACCATTTCAGCTTACATCAATGGCAGGGAAGCATGGTGCTCCTGAGGACTGTAAGAACTACTAACTACAACAGGCATTTGTCCACTCCCCACAAACTGCTTTTCTACAAGCAACTGTGTTGATTCAAAATGAGGGCTTTGGAAATAATGGTTTATTCTGACTATTTGTAGGCATCTCTATAGAGATAGTCGGTATTGATAACACTACCAGGTGTCTAGTGCCAGTGTACAATACTCATTCATCACTTTTATTTTATTATTTTTCAGTAGAAAAAAAACATTACAAATTTGCAGGTACTCTGAAGTCACTAGCAGTACTCTCAGCTTGATACATTTACTCCCTTTACTTCGACTAGTCCTTTAGCTGGAGCATGAGATACAGCAAAAAACAAGTAACTTTCAGATGCTAAAAGCTTGATTTGGACGTGGTTGCATACGCTTGAGTTTGGCAGGTCTCTACTGTACCTTAACTATGGCGAAACACCCTTTCCCCACCCCATTCACTCCCAGAAATCGTAGACTGCAGTAAGTGCTGCATTCACAGGTGTATCTCCTGGTTATGGGCATGTGCAGAGCGATTTTTGACTACAATATGTTCAAAATTTAGCAGATATGTGCCTTGATGAATCAGACCCATTGAGTCTAATGATCTCTAGTTTAACTGTAATCTCATCTCTGTGGCAGTTTTCTAACCTGATCTGTCTAGGTACAAGAAAATTTGCATGCTAGTGTTCATACTGCAGAATATTTGTAAACACCACAGTATTTGTTAGAAAAAGTATTTAGTAGATTAGTCACAAAAATAGAAGTTCTCCATAAAGGCATAGCATCAAAAGAAAATACTAAATAATATCAAAACCAAGCAACCTATTATATTTAATTTGACTTTATTTAGTTTAAAAGTACTTTGTTGGTAGATCTCCTTTAAATTAAGTTTTACTCTAAGTGGTCATAAAAAGAAATGGAACAGTATCTATCTATAAAGGAATCTATCTGCTATTATTATTATTATTATTATTATTAATAATAATATTGTATTACTGTTTACCATGGTTACTGTTCCATAATTAAAATTAATATCTGCAATCTTTTAACATGCTGTTTTTATTTTCAACATATTTGTAGCTTATTTCATAATTGTCTGAGTATTCCATTTTACTTTGATTTTTGTACATATTTTCCTTGTAATATTATACAGAGAAGAATTGACACTAATATCTTGAGACTTGCCAAACAGGGGCATGGATATAGCAAAAAGGAAAATCTCTATATGGCTTTAATTTAAGAGCAAATTATGTGAAATCATGCACAATTAGATTACATAATATCACATTGGACTAATGAGACCTGCAGCAGAACTCCCAAGTGACAAATCTCAATACAACCTTTATTAGCCAGTACTTACTTTAAACCAGCAGATCATCAAAGAATGCATAAAATACTTGGTGGTATTTGCAGATATCCAAACACATGACTGGTTATTGCTGTTACAGCATATAGAAGTAAGAACAAATTTAAGTTTTTAGTCAACACTAGTTCCCACCATCTTTAAAATAAAGCACTGTGGTTTACATTGAGCATTAAATGAAATATCATTAATAATAAAAAAAAACTTTACATTTATGCACATTAAAATTTACATCTTAGAAAAAGAAAACAAGTCTGTCTGCATAGCTGGAACATAGGCTCATTAAGAGAGTTGTAACACAATAGTTTATTGTAAAGAAATGCAGTTTGCCAGTAGACTTATATAATGCAGTTTCACGAACAGATATTACCCATAATATCTTAAACATGATTACATTTTCAGATGTGGAAGTTATCAAAACATGTATTAAGCTTGTTCCCTCTTATAAACCAAGCGGTTATTAAATAAAAATAAATGGACATGTCTAGTGGCTCTTAAATTGGCCATTTTTTTAAAAAACATATTTCTTTGACACTAGAATCAGGGTTTTATAAATCCATAAGGTTGATATACATATAGAAGCTGAAAAACTGCAACCTGTCTCCACTTTTTCCTGTCTATCGTTTCCTTGCACTAAACCTCATGTCCAACTTCAAATAGACTCTGAAAATGATTACTTGAAAATGAAACATATTTTACAATCCATGGTTTCAAATGAATCACCTAAAAGTTTTTAAATCAAAAAACATGTTATCGGGGAACAGAACAGCATGAACAATTCACCCATATTCTGCATGGTCAAACCATTATTGTGTTGTAGCAATGTTATTGCAGGATCTGTACAGCATAATGGATTTGAAAGATACCCACATTCAGAGCAAATCACTATCAGAGAATGGGATGAATTTGGCTTTTTGACGCCAATATAAATATAATGGATGGGGTATGGTTTTTCCAATGTGATAATTGCGACACTTACTATAGCAACTGAAAAATTCTGATTACTATAAGGACGACAGGAAAGAAATACAGACTTACTATGAAACACATAGAGAAGATTTCGTACATGGCTGATATAAATTCCGACTACAGAAAATGGCGGCAGTGGAGATTGCTGGTTTTAAGGGGGCAATGCCAGCACACCCCTCCTAACCCTAATCTTAATCCTAACCTCAACCCTAAACCTAACCCCTAGATTAGATTAAACAGGAAGCATAGACCCTTTAAAACCGGAAATCTCGCTGTTACCATTTTAAGTGACATCAGTTTCCACTGGCGGCATTTTCTGTAGTCAGAGTTTATATCAGCTTTGTCAGAAATGTTCTCTGTGTGTTTTATAGTAAGTCTGTACTTCTTTCCTGTCGTCCTTATAATTGTAAGAGACTTACCTTTCTCTCGCTCCTGTTCTCAATCTCAACCGCTGCTCTGTTCTTCTGGGAAGGCGGCGCACGGCTGCGGTCATGTGACACAGAGGTGGGGAATTTGAATTTCTTTCCCCTATATCTTGCACGCTCTGACACACTGCCTGTGTCAGAGCAACAAGTTACAGCTTGGCGTCTGGCTCTCTCTTTCTGTGTATCCTGTGCTGCTACCTGGTGTTCCTCCGTGTTTGTCCTCTGGCTTGTTTGTCCACTGCTTCTGGATTACTGCCCGTGCTCCTGTGTATCTGAACCGGCTATTCTTACTGACTACTCTACTGCCTGTGCTCCTGTGTATCCAACCCCGCTATTCTCACTGACTACTCTACTGCCTGTGCTCCTGTGTATCCAACCTGGCTATTGATACTGACTACTCTGTTGCCTGTGCCTCCGTGTATCCAACCCAGTTATTATTATTGTCCATTCCGCTGTCTGAGTATCAGTGTGTCCAACTCTGTGACTCTCCTGAAGCTCGTATCGCTTCAGTGTATCCAACCCGGTGTTCCACTGAGACGTGATGGGATTCTTCTGTGTGTGTTGATCCATTTCAGCTAAATTATCCTGCCATGGTTTACCGCTTCAGAGTCTGCTCTCTGGATCTCTCATCTGCAGCCTCTCACCTATTACATCAGGGGGCTAACCTAAGGGCGCGACCTGCGGACCTCCGGCAGCACAACCCATCCCGCCTTATGGCAGTTCTTGGTGAGGGCAGGGGGGACTGTTAGACTTTGCGACTTGGGAAGGCCTGTGATAACTCTGACTAGGAGTCTCCAGTGAGACGTAACACTTTGCTCTGACCCCTACTAGATGGACCGATCCGGTAACCCCACTGCTAGGGATCTTTTGGAGCATCTTGCTGCTCAGGTGGAACTACTATAATTTCAACAGGGTATGTCTGCTCGACTAGATATCCTTCAGAATACTCTAGCCTCACAGGTGGCTAAGCCACCTTCACCGCCTTATCCTCCACAACCTCCTTCTGCTCTGACAGCCTCTGCATCATCGACTTGTCAGCTTCAGGTCCCAAATCCTCCTAAATTTGACAGAAATCCTAAAGCTTGCCGTGGTTTCTTAAACCAATGCGCCATCCAATTTGAGTTACAGCCAGGAAATTTTCCTACAGAAAAACTAAGGTGGCATATATTATTTATTGATTATTGGGACAAGTTCTAACCTTGGCATCCCCCTTATGGGAAAGCAATGATCCCATTTTGCATAATTGTACCACATGTTTGGAAACCTTCAGGCGTATTTCTGATGAATCCGGGCGTGTCTCCAGCGCAGCCTCTGGTATTCTGCCCCTTCACCAAGGCACTCTTATAATGCAGAGAGCCAGGTCGCTTTCTGAGCAATTGTTCCAAAAGGCCGGGAAACGACAAGGCCTAACCGGCTCCAGAGAGGACAGGTTAGTTGTCTTCGCTTCTTCTCCATCAGATTCCAGTTTTTCCATCCAGGCTCTCCTTCAATATTCTGACAGTCAGCTTTATATTCCTGCTCTCATTGATTCCGGGATGGCAGGGAATTTCATGAGTGTTGCTACAATCACCAAATCATTGTTACCTACACTTTCCCTGGATCATCCCATTGCTATTACCGCCATAGATGGTAGTCGCATTGTAGGAGGATCTATTAGGAGACGTACTATCAACCTGTCCCTTCAGATTAGAGTCTTGCATAAGGAGATCATTTAGTTTCTGGTCATTTCTGAGGATATAAATCCATTGCTACTAGGCCTTCCTTGGCTTAGACTTCACCCCCCCCATTCTGGACTGGCATAAGGCGAAATACTTGCTTGGGGACCTGTTTGTCACTCTCCATGTCTTCTAAACATAGAAAAAACCCCTGGATCTGAGGTATCCTCTGATATTCCTCCACAATACAGCTCATATTCTCTGAAAAGGAGGCTTCCAAGTTACCTCTCCATAGACCCTGGGACTGCAGCATTGAACTCTTGCCGGATAAGATGCCACCTCTTGGGCGAGTCTACCCACTCTCATTGCCTGAATCACAGTCTATGTCCGCTTAAATTGAAGACAACCTTAAGCAGGGTTTTATTAGGAAATCCTTCTCTCCTGCCGGCGCCGGCTTCTTTATGTTAAAAAGAAAGACAGTGGTCTCCGTCCCTGTATTGACTACAGAGGACTGAATGATATCACTGTGAAGAATAAGTACCTTCTGCCACTAATCTCTGAGTTGTTTGACAGAATTAGAGGGGCTTCTATTTTCTCCAAACTGCATCTCAGAGGTGCATATAATTTAATCTGTATCAAGCATGGAGACGAATGGAAGACGGCATTTAACACTCACGATGGACATTTTGAGTATTTGGTTATACCTTTTGAGCTATGCAATGTCCCTGCGGTGCTCTAAAACTTAATCAACAAAATTTTTTGAGATATTCTCTACCAACTTGTGGTGATATACTTGGATGATATCCTTAAATTTTCTCCTGATATCACTTCCCATCAGAACCATGTCTCTATCGTTCTTGATCGGCTCCGACAACATCGATTATACTGCAAGTTGGAAAAATGTGTCTTTGGAAAGGATCATCTTCCCTTTCTAGGATACATGGTTTCAGACTCTGGTCTTCATATGGACCCTGAGAAACTTAAGGCATTATTGGAGTGGCCCCAGACTGTGGGTGTTAAGGCGGTTCAATGGTTTTTGGAATTTGCCAATTACTACAGACAGTTCATCAAGGGGTTTTCTTCCTTGGTGGCACCCATTACCACATTAACTAATAAGTCCGCCATTTTTAAACTTTAGCCTCCTGAGGCTGTGACGGTCTTTTCTTCACTTAAAAAAGCCTTTTCTTCTGCTCCTATCCTACAACAGCTTGATCCCACTCTTCTTTTTTTTCTTTGAAGTGGATGCCTCCTCTATCAGTGTTGGAGCCATCTTATTCCAGTAGAACTCCTTGGGAAGACTGTCTCCATGTGGCTTCTTCTCTCGAAGATTATCTGCTGTGGAGAGAAATTATGGTATTGGCGACAGGGAACTTTTGGCCCTGGAAGAATGGAGACATCTCTTGGAGAGGGTCTTATTTCCTATAACGGGATATATTGATCATAAAAATCTTCTATATCTACAATCTGCATCCTGTCTCAATTCATGACAGGACAGGTGGTCATTGTTTTTTTCTCATTTCAATATGATTATTACGTTTAGGCCTGGTTCCAAAAACAAAAAAGCGTTCTTTTGACTCTACCGATTCAGAGGTGGATTCTAGAAGACCTATCCTTGATCCAGAATGTATTGAGTCCACCACTCCTACTCACCTAACTATTCCACACGGGAAAACTTTTGCTCCACTCTATCTGCGTCCCAAGCTTCTCAGGTGGGCACATGCTTCTCGTTTTTCCGGCCATTGCGGTATTAAGAAGACAAAGGAACTAATATGTCTTGGTTATTGGTGGCCTTCCTTATGCTCGGATGTGCAAGATTTTGTAGCTGCTTGCTGCACTTGCACTAAAAAAAAAGGCTTTCGGCAGTCGCCCTATGGGCTGTTGCACCCACTTCCCATTCCTGATCGTCCTTGGAGTCATCTCTCTATGGATTTGCCTATTTCCAAAGGACTCTCTGTGGTATGGGTTATTACTGACCGCCTTTCCCATGCTGCTCATTGCGTTCCCTTGAAGGTTCTACCATCTGCCTCTGTCCTGGCTCAGCTATTTATAAAAGAAGTCGTTGTCTGGATGTGATTGTCTTTAACTGCGGAACTCAGTTTGTGGCAAAGTTTTGGAGAGCCTTCTGTCGTGTTTGTGGGATCAAGTTACATTTTTCATCTGTTTATCAACCCCAAACTAATGGGCTGACTGAAAAAAACAATCAAGAGCTCAAGAAATCCCTCAGATGCTATATTTCGGCCAAGCATGATGATTGGGTCGATCTGTTACTGTGGACAGAATTCGTAATAATCATTGTTATGATTCCACTTCGGTCTCTCCTTTCTTTGCTCTTCAGGGTTTTCATCCCAAACTTCTCCCATTTCATGATTTAGCTCCATCCAGAGTTTCTGCTGTGGATTCTCTCTTGCAAAATTTTTCTTCTAGGTTGTCTCAAATCAAACGCAAATTGTTTCAAACTTCCACCTTAAGTAAAAAGTCTTATGATAAAAGGAGACGACCTGCTCCTCTACTCTTTCCTGGTGACAATGTATGGTTGTCTACTCGGAATCTCCAACTTCAGGTCCCTTCAAGGAAATTCGCTCCTTGCTTCATTGGCCCCTTCAATGTCGAGGAAGTCATCAACCCAGTAGCCTTTAGATTGGTACTACCTACCACTTTGAGAATTCCTAATGTGTTTCATGTGTCCCTTCTGAAGCCACTTGCTTTTAACAAATTTTCTTCTTCTAAGAAGCAGCTGCCGGCGCTCTTCCTACAATATCAAGAGTTCTAGATTAACAAAATCCTAAACTCTTGCATTTCCAGAGGTTCGTTGCAATTCTTGATCAATTGGAAAGGTTATGAACCTGAGGAGTGCTACTGGATTCCCGCTAAAGATCTCCATGTTCCTGATCACTTAAATACTTTCATAAACAATTTTCACATAAGCCTTATAGGGCGTCCGGAGTTCACCCCTAAGGGGAGGGGTACTGTAAGAGACTTACCTGTCCCTCGCTCCTGTGCTTGATCGCAGCCGCTGCTCTATTTTTCCAGGTGGGCTGCGCGTGGTTGCGGTCATGTGACAGAGGTGGGGAATTTGAACTCCTTCCCCCTATATCTTGCACGATCTGACACACTACCTGTGTCAGAGCAACAAGTTACAGCTTGGCATCTGACTCTCTCTGTGTATCCTGTGCTGCTTCCTGGTGTTCCTCCATGTATGACCTTTGGCTTGTTAGACCACTGCTTCTGGATTACTCTACTGCTCATGCTCCTGTGTATCCGACCCGGCTATGCTTACTGACTACTCTACTGCCTGTGCTCCTGTGTATCCAACAAAGCTATTATTATTGTCCATTCCGCTGTCAGAGTATCAGTGTATCCAACTCTGCGACTCTCCTGAAGCTGGTATCTCTTCTGTGTATCCAACCCGGTGTTCCACTGAGACATGATGGAATTCTTCTGTGTGTGCTGATTCATTTCAGCTAAATTATCCTGCCGTACTTTACTGCTTCAGAGTCTGCTCTCCGGATCCATCATCTACAGCATCTCACCATTTACGTCAGGGGGCTAACCTAAGGGCCGCTACCTGCGGGCCTCCGGCAGCAATACCCATCCCGTCTTGCAACGGTTCTTGGTGAAGACCGGGGGGGTCCGTTAGACTCCACATCTTGGGAAGGCCTGTGATTACTCTGACTGATAGGAGTCTACCATGAGACGCAATAATAGTTTGTATGTTCTCCCTGTGTTTGCGTGGGTTTCCTCCGGGTGCTCTGGTTTCCAAGTCTCTACTATATTAAGCAATATACCAGAGTAGATTAATTTGGGAAGAAGTAATTACTTAGCCTATATAAACCCATACATATATATAAGACTGCACAAATAAAGATATGTTGCTCTGCAAAAATGACAATTAGTAAATGATCATCATGTAAGTATATGCCTACGAAGTAATCCCTTGAGGCGCTAAAGAATAATTATTGACTATCAACCAATCGGTTCTGACAACCAATAGCAAATTTCATAAAAATGGAATTAGTGGATGATAATAGGGATAACTTACATTATGTTCAAGGAAAAATAAACACAGACAAAAAGTATATTAGCTCTTATATCCTGAATTAAATCTAGGAATATAGATAATTAATTAATTAGATAAAATAACTAATTTATGAAAAAATTACTTGCTTGCTTAACATAAATAACATTAAAAATGTATTATCAATATGTTTTTTTATCAAATTATATAAACTTTCAATTAATTTATTACCTACATGGCATGTAACTGCATGATTCTTATTGCATCAAGAAAAAAGCAACACAATGATAAAATAACAATCATTAGATTTTAGTATTTCTCAGATGTTTGACTTACTTATACAAACAAATATTACCAAGCAACCCAGTCCACTGATACATATAATAATAATAATATTGTTAACCCTATTATCAAGCTATGGGTGATGGGTATAGGGTTGTGCATATTATCCATTCTCAACTTTTATGGAGAAATTCATATATATGCTATATGGACAAAAGTATTCGGACACTTGACCGTTACACCAACAGGGACTGTAATTACATTTTATTCAAATAGATACATTTAATTCTGGAGTCGGTCCCTCTTTTGCAGCGATAACAGCTTCCACTCTTCTTGGAAGGCTTTCCACAAGATGTTGGAGTGTTCCTGTGGAAATGTGTACCCATTTATTCTGTAGAGTATTTATGAGGTCAGGCACTGATGTTGGACAAGAAGACCTGGCTCGCAATCTCCGTTACAGTTCATACCAAAGATTTTTGATGGAGTTGAGGTCAGGGGTCTGTGTGGGCCAGTCATGTTCTTCTACACCAAACTCATAAAACCATGTCTTTGTAGTCCTTGTTTTGTGCACTGGGGCACAGTCATGTTGGAATAGAAAACGGCCTTCTCCAAACTGTTGCCACAAAGTTGGAAACATAGCATTGTCCAAAATGACATTAAGATTACCCATCGCAGTTGGCATAATGCAGTCAGGCAGGTAATGTTCTCCCGGTATCCACCAAACCTAGATTTGCTCATCTGACTGCCAAACAGAGAAGCGTGATTCCTCACTCCACAGAACACATTTCCACTACTCCACAGTCCAGTGTCGGTGTGATTTATACCACTCCATCCGACGCATGGCATTGGTTTTGGTGATGTGAGGCTTGCATGCAGCTGCTCGGTCATGGAATCCCATTCCGTTAAGCTCCCACCACACAGTTTTTGTGCTTACATTAATGCCAGTGATAGTTCGGAACTCTTCAGCTATTAAATCGGCAGAACGTTGACGACTCTTACGTACCATACGCCTTAGCAGTCGTTTACCCCACTCTGTGATGTTACGTGGTCTTCCGCTTCATGGCTGAGTTTTTGTTGTTTCTAAATACTTGCACTTTCTAATAATATCACTTACAGTTGACCGTGGAATATCCAGCAGGGATGAAATTTCATGAACCGTCTTATTGCAAAGGTGGCATCTTATCACAGTATCACACTTGAAGTCACTGAGCTCTTCAGAACGACCCATTTTGTATCACAAATGTTTGCAAATGGATAGCTCATGGCTAGGTGCATGAAGTTATACACCTCTGGCAACAGGTCTGATTGAAACACCTCAATTCAATAATTAACAGGTGTAGCCAAATACTTTTGTCCATATAGTGTATGTATATAGTATCGCTTGATGGTATACATATTTTTCCTTATTACTATAATATTGTTATAATTTCTAACCTGATCTGCTGCTGTCAATGGAAAATGGAAATATCCAGAGGCTGCAAAGAAGTCACAAATTGTAGCCGTATGTGAGCAGCATAGGATCGCCCAATGAACCTTAATTGCAATCAGTCCTCAATTGGGTTGCAGTGAGATGTTGTAGAAGACTCTTATCATGGCATTTAAATCTTACCGGAATGCGTAGCTACAAATGTACTTTCCACTGACGCGTTTCACTGTAATGGATAGTTTCTTCAGAGAAGTGTTAGCTACAATGTCAAGTCCACTCTTTTCAAATGGGTGATAATAGTATCATGTATTTACTTGACAAATGTTATCCCATGTGACTCTAATGTGAGCCTGCAATATCAAATGCACATTCAAAATATTACATCCACATTAACCCCTCACATTACAAAAACACCAATATATCAATATATATGATAAAAAATAATTTGAAAATATTATTATCCAATGTATGAAGCATACATGTGTAACTAAACAAATATATAAAAATACAAAAAATACTGTTTATAAATACATTGTGTAGTGATTGTGGAAATCACAATTTCCATCTAAAACTATACTAATAATCCATCTATTACTGACTATTATAAATCTGTAAAAAATGCATGAATAATAAAAAAAAAGAAAATAATAATGGTGATTAAAAGTAACAATAGCGATTTTCTCAGCTTTCTATTCATTCACCCTAAATCTCCAAGATATTCTCCTTCTAGTAATCCATTTTTTTTCTTTCTACTCTATCCAACTCCCTTACAGGGAGTCAATCCACTCTCAAGAATGCGATGGATTTGATCTATTCAGCTGCATTCACCAATCCTACCCTTAGTTGACAGATGAAGGAATCTGAAATTCAGCAAAGGTTCCAGCTTGTCATATCATGTGACAACCTGATATGACATGCAGAGATTTTCTGCAATGGTCTGACAGTAATCTATTTAATAGAGTTCATGCAATCTGCTGATTCTAGGAACCCCAAAACAGGAAACAAACATTCATGGAACCAACATTCTTACTGGTAAACTTTTGCAGGAACATTATACATCATCCTTTCTCATGTACTTACACCTATGATTGAAATTCATAGGATTAGCAAAGGGTCTCAAACGTAAGAAGAAAGGGTCTTATGCAACCTCCAAAAAACTGGTTTGAGATGCTTGCTATAGAATGTCTTGAGGATGTTATTAAATGAGATAGAATATAGGAAATGATAAAAGTCCTGATTATTAGTCCTGACAGTATCTTCGTTTGGGTTCTGTGGCATGTTGCTTTTGCACCGGATGTCATTAGAATGGTAAGGTTAGAACAGAGTTACATACTGTAGGTGATATATTTTCCCTTTAAGCAATATTAAAAAAGTTAAGTTTACATCGAATTTTATTTAATAAAATCCCACAATGCCACATTTTGATAAACAGAAGAATCGTATGTATATAAAAAAGAACTTTGTCTCAGCTCCTAAGAAGAGGTGTTTATTACATTTAATAAAAACTTTTATGTCAATGTTTGCAAAATAAAACCAAAAGATTATCTACATACCATCAAAACAGCATATGCTTTACATTAAAGAAATGCAATAGCTGTGAACTAAACATTGATAAATCACAAAATAGCAACGCACAGTACTTTTCTGAAGATCTAAGAACATATTTCTAGAACCATAAGATTAAAAGGCAGTGATAGAAATATATGTTGGTAAGCTAAATGTCATTTTGGTCTTTATCTTTATCCTCATCTTTTGTCTTCATCTACTCTGCATATGTTACTTGTTTAAAGCAGGAAAAAGAACAGTATCCTATGCGATCATTTTCTCAGAAGACTTTTTTTCATTAACAGCACCCAAGGGGTCTAATCTTTCAAACATATTGGAAGTAGTATGCTTAGTGAACACATAGCTGTGTGAGATATGTTCACGATTTACTGCATTACAATGATTTCTAATTGCTAAGTAAGATGACCATGACGTGATAAACCTTGGAAAGAAGAGATTTTTTTCTTACACTAACATTACTCACGAAAACTGTAATTCATGTAAGTTACGTGTTTTAAATCAATATAGTCAGTAAAATAGATAACAGACACAGTCTGTATTACCTAAGCATAATTATTTCATCATAACTGTATTAGGCTGACATAAACTACATTTGCACTTGGAATATGTCTTGTGAGTACCAGAGCAGAATTATTAAGTTGTTCTAACATTTTAAATGGACCCTAAGCAAAAGCATAAACAAAAAAAAATCACCATATTTGAGTATTATTGTCACGGGCACTAGGAGTCTTTACCCAGGGATCACCAGGTGGTAGGCTTACCAGAGCAATGTAGATGGTAATAGAGTACTCTGGTAGCAGGGTGATCACGGAACAGGCAATGGTAGATGATGAGATGCTCAGGAAAGTCTATGACTAGCAGCACTGGTAATATGGAGGTATTAATACACGAGGAACTGTATGGACAAGGACACGTGAAGGTAGTCAGTGGTCTGCGATAGCAAGTTGTACCACTGCTATAGTGAGGATGAATGTCCAACAGCAACGAGGAGGTGATGAGAGTCAGCGGTCTGCGGATAGCAAGTTGTACCGCTGTCAGAGTGAAGGAATGGAATCCAAGTGGAGGTATCCGGGTAGTCAGTGGTCTGCGATAGCAAGTTGTACCACTGCTATGTGAGAGGATACTGGAACAGGTGATACAGGAAACAGGGATCAGTGGTCTGCCTTCAGCAAGTTGTACCACTGAATATATATGTGAGGAGGTGTACGGGGAGAGACTGCAACACAGGATGTACACGGGCACCTTAAACACGATCCACAATAATATGCACAATATATATAAATGACTGAACAGGTCTGCAAATATAGAAAGTCTCTTGAAGTAATCCAGCACAAGATAACACAGTCAATGATGGCAATAGACTCAGCGGATAGCAGACTCCAGAGGAGAACCAACACAGTCCAGCAAGGTATGCAATACACCAGCACAGTCAATGAGAAGTATGCATACCGTGGTTCAGAAGTAGGCAGTCAGATAGGAGTGCAGCGATACCTGAGCGGCAGGAGGCCGGCAGGATGAGAAGTCCCTGGATGGATGAGGAAGAGTCTAGTAGGTGCAGCGCACAGGTAAGTAGACCAACAGGGACACGAATCCACAGGAATCAGTAGAACGTGGAACTGGACTCATGGAGGACCCAGGAGAATGGAGATGATCTAGCAGAGGAGTAGCTGATGAGAAACGAATCCAATGCTGACAGGAGGGTAGAGACCAGCGGGACCCAGGAAGGCGTGGAGAGCGGATCAGCAGCGGATGGACGATAGCGCTGACAGCAGCAGCAGGGCTCTGCGGACACACGGAGGTAACCAGTAGCAACCAACAGGTACCAATAGCGAAGGAACACTGGAGAGCAGAGTAGACCAGGAGCTGTTGATCACGAAGAGAAGCAGATGGTAATAATAGCAGCAGTCTCGAGGAAACACGGGAGAGATGAGATGAGGCTGAGGTGCACAGGAGCAGCGGATAGGAATCAGCTAACAGTCACGATGGTGAACACAGGCGAGTTGCAAGCTGGAGACTGTAGCGCACGGAGGCAGCGGATAGGAATCAGCTAACAGTCACGATGATGAACACAGACGAGTTGCAAGCTGGAGACTGTAGTGCACGGAGGCAGCGGATAGGAATCAGCTCACAGACTTGATGATGAACAGGTGAGTGGATGTGGAGAGAAGGCTGTAGTGCACGGAGGCAGCGGATAGGAATCAGCAAACAGTCACAATGGAATATGATAGCGTTGAAGTGGTATAGAAGACTGTAGTGCACGGAGGCAGCGGATAGGAATCAGCCAACAGTCACGATGATACAGTTGATGGTAGAAGTGGTATGGGAACCACAGTAGTAGAAGTGGTTTGGAAACCACAGAGGTAGAAGTGGTTTGGAAACCACAGGAATCAGCAGCGCTGAATACACGAGGAAACATAGGAACACCTTCAGAGACTCATGGGGAATGAGACTCCAAGATCAGGCAACGTGGTGTTGACCACAGGTGCTTAATATAGGGAGTGTTGCCTGATCTGCCAATTGAGTTAAAGGGACATACACTGAACTATAGGAAAGGGCTGCGCATGCACAGACCCTCAGGATGGAGGACGGCCACGGTTCCTAAATGTCCGGGAAGAAGCACTCACAGTCCGGTGAGTGACAATTATGTTGTAAAATGCAACTATCACTTGTATAGTAGTCTATTGGAAGTATTAAGCAACTTTAATCTTTTTTTATTAGAAAGTCCACATATGTCAATTTGCAATCATATTGTATGGATCTGTGAAACATATCCTTATCTGTGACATTACTAGCCATCAAAGATCATCCTCATCATTTATTTATATAGCGCCACCAATTCCGCAGTGCTGTTCAGAAAATATTTGTCATTCACATCAGTCTCTGCCACATTGGAGCATACAGTGTAAATTCCCTAACACACAGACAGACAAAGACTAGGGATAATTTTGTCAGCAGCCAACCTACTAACGTGTTGTTTTTGGAGTGTGGGAGGAAACTGGAGCACCCACAGGAAAACCCAGGCAAACATGGGGAGAACATACATATTCCACTCCGCGGCACTGTCAGGCAGAAGAGATAACCACTGAGCCCTCGTGCTGTCAACAACTAGTAATATTCTTTACTACAATGTCCATTTTCGGACATACCTAATACTTGACAGAGACTGACAAAGGCTAAATGCTTCACATGTCAATAATGCTTTTATTTACACTGCGGGGTAGATTTACTAAACTCCGGGTTTGAAAAAGTTGAGATGTTACCTATAGCAACCAATCAGATTCTAGCTGTCATTTTGTAGAATGTCCTAAATAAATGATAAATAGAATCTGATTGGTTGCTATAGGCAACATCTCCACTTTTAAAAACCCGCAGGTTAGTAAATATACCCATATTACTACATTAAGTTTCATAGTCATAGATCACAATAACCCATCAATACCCCTGCATCAAATCAGTTCCCCAGGACTGAATAACCTCACAAAACAGATCTGTGTGTAAGCATTACTTTCATAAAAGAGAAATCAAAATAAATAATTAAAAAAGGTAAGTATACCAAATTACAGCTTTACAAAATGGCAATAAAATAATCAAATGTTAGATTATTTTCCAAAAGTGTTACTCGTATACTATAAGAAATAATACACCCTTTCTTTTAAATATAAGTATATCAGAAGTCACCTTGGAGTTCTTTGCCCAGTATGAAGGCAAATTATCCCATGTATATATATGTGTGTGTATATATAGATATATATATATATATCTACATATATCTATTTATCACACTGATTTACTGACCATTATCCTAGTTAGGAGCTACCCTGGCTTTAGCACATGGTATACAACATGAAATAGTCATAATTGAAGGAGAGGGCAAGCACAGAATTATTGCAATTTAAAATATAGACATTGTCTGCATTAACACAATCATCATCATCTATTTATTTATATAGTGCCACTAATTCTGCAGTGCTGTACAGAGAACTCATTCACATCAGTCCCTGCCCGATTGGAGCTTACAATCTAAATCCCATAACACACACACAGACCAAGAGCACCCAAGAGCACCCGAAGGAAACCCACTCAAACACGGGGATAATGTACAAACTCCACACAGATAAGGCCATGGTTGGGAATCAATCTCAGTGATGTGAGGCAGATGTGCTAACCACTAAACCACTGTGCTGCCCACAATGGCTAGTGGACATTGTGACCCCTATTTTTTAATGACAGCAATTTTAACACAAACCCTTTCATTTCTTATCGCATAGATAAAGATAGAAAGATTGTGTGTATTTGTTAAAAATCTTCAAAAGGAACAGCAGTCACGAAAAACTACTGTTCCTGATGTAACTGTGAAGACCCCTCTCCTACCTTTCCTATGGTCCCTATCGCAAAGTGACCACCTTTCCAATAGTGTCCGGAGGAATGAGCAGTAAGATGAGGTGAAGGATCCGAAGATCACTCTACCGCAGTGCTCTCCCGATAGAACACAGCTGAGAAATTACTCATACGGTAATGTACGCCAGCCTGAGCTGGCCTACATTATAGTATGTAGACATCTATGGGGACTGCTCTGTATTTAAAAAAAAAAATGCAAAGCAGCAGATATCTATAATATCTGCTGCGATGCACTATTAATAAATTTGCAGGGTACTTGGATTTGCGTGTATTCCCCGAAAACTCCAGTTTTCTGAGAATTTACAGCAAAATAATGATTAATAGGCAACTGTATGAACTATACAAAGTGAAATTTGTATTTTCATTCTGAGATCCAATTTGAGTACAAAACAGCATCACTTACTTTTATCAGGGCCCTGCAGCTTGATTAAACAGAATAAAAGTTAGCCTTCCTACCACCAATGCAACTATATCATATAATTCTCATGTAAGCCATTTTTTGCCTGATGTAGACTAGGGAGAAAATTCAGCTTGTAGGTGCATTTTTGCACCTTGGCAAAAGCATGTTGCACTGAAAGTGGTCAAGTTTAAAATGTGAGGACAGATTTAGAGATGGGGAGGGGGAAGGGAGAGGCAAGTCCAAGCTCAACTCTAAATCACAGTGTTGAAAAAATAAGCTGGCCATTATTTGTGTGTGCTACATACAAAAGCAGCCAATATTTTTCCTGCATACCGTAAATCTCTACTAACGAGTTGCTTGGTCACATAACCATTTATTACATACAATCCTGATTTCCAATGTTCTTATGGTCATTTTTACATAAGTGTTTCTAAACTTTCAACCATGTATAACCCTCCCTCTGAAAATAACATCTGCTATACTGATATGACTCACTTTCATTTATAAGTACAGCTAATAATTATTGACCTGAAGGAAAATAAAGAGATACTGACTGGTATCAGCTGCTGATAGGTAAAGCATAAAGGGCCCTTGTTTCTTTCTAGGAACCATTTTCCTTCATTCTTGGCTTCATTTGTAACTCTCACCGACATGAAAAAAGATTTGACAAAAAGGCAGGAAACAGCACACTGTTCAGAACGCTTTTATCCCTGTGTTTAGTTTACATAAGCTAATGAGTGGCAGATTTGAACTTGAACATTGGATGGTTAATGGAAAACTGTAACGGCACCAATTAATTTGATATATTATAAATGGTTTGGTAGGTTTTACAAGCACTGTATATTTGTACATTTTAAATACTTTGGAAGATTGTGTGAGTTTTATGTTAAGATAATATTACCACCAAAAATAATAAACCCACCATCTGTAGTGAGCTATCTTCATAATAGATAATGCTACTGTTGCTTTCCCAATAGACATGTTCCCGCTCAGAATGTTTTGGCTACAAGGCTTGCACTTCACTTAGATCCAGGCTGTCAGCTATACCTCCATTTTTAGTTCCATGAGCTATTATTGTCTCAGCAATCCCCTCTATACAGTAAACTCTCACAAACAAGGCACTCTCTTCCCTCAAACTCATGTCTAACTCTTTTGTCAACGTCATATGTACTTGTTATGTTTTTAAGTATATTTGCATTTGTATGATTTGTCATTCTGACTGTCCGGGGCTGTGGAGTTTCATAGTGCCTTAGAAATAAGTGATGATAAGAGAGATCAAGAGGCAGAATGACAATCCCCATGATGAGTGATTGGCAGCTTTTATGTAAACCTGTGAGCCACTGTATTATTTTCTGCAACTAAGTGAAATGCTACAGGAGTAAATAAAGTCATGTGATTTCATCACAATATGGTTTGGCACCCATTCCTCTAACATTTGTGTTTTGTACTGCACTACTGTGACATCTAAACTACTGTTAAGCTTGCATGTGCAAAAGCACTTTTACACTTTAACCAAACAGAGTCTGAGAAGAGTAGACCATACAAGAGGTAGGTGCATGTGTTAGAAGCACCTACACCACCACACCAATGTAAAAGGAGCTACTGTATCATTTGACAAAGTTCCAGCATTCCGACTTCTCTGGGCTCATCTAACATTTATGGTTTATTTTTTAATTATGCACTATGTTGTCAATTAAAATAAGCCACCCATTACTATTGGGCTACTGAGGACTATCATCTTTGAGTACAAGTTTTCCTGGACAGAGAATCTTAGTTACATTATTAATGTTGCTTGCTCTGCGGAGGTCAAATGTGCCATCATTAGAACTGTGCTACTGTACCAACTAACTAGATCTTCATACGAATATATCTCATGGCTTTATCAAACCATAACATAAGAACAAAACATAACATAAGGTATAGGGCCCTTGCTGTGGTCACCAAAGTTGCATAATATTAAACATATTTAGAGTCATGTTCTAAGCATAACACAAGAACATAATTACACATGTCATTGTACAATGTGCAAGCTCTTTAAATTCTTTTGCAAAACTGCATCTGTTCTGCAGGAGAGGGAGGCAATTTTATGACAGGCACATAAACAGTCTGTTCCAGAGATATGATGTGTTGTTACAATGCATGGCAATGGGTTACTCAATAAATGTGCACTTTAATTTGGTGGCCTTGCACATAGATCATTCACGTGAGTTAACTAGCATTATAGGCTCTGGCTTGATCTGCAGTTTCACTAAAGCAAGTTTCTTTATGGGCAAACCACTATGGCCACTTGCCGTGTGTTTGTGGAAGGATACCTGGCTTCATTTAAACGAGTCTATCCTTTTTTTTGCTTTGGCTTGTGTTTTTCTTTCATTTCTACATTTCGCACAAGTCATGCTGTTTATCTGTTTGACATCACATTTCTGATCACAAAAGATATGCAATCTTTTAGATTATTTTTTTTATTTTAGAAACTCACACTTATTTTCAAACTGGATATGTCCCTTACACAAATATATTGTAAAAGCAATCTTTTAAACTATTATCTTTGGTCCTACTGTATAGACTCTGGGCCTGAGCCACTTTTCATCATACATCCATTTGCGCATATCTTGCGTGACATAGTGCCCTAACGTAGGCCATGTGCAGTAACGGCGGTCCAGCGCTGATGTGTCCAATTCAAATCCTGCGGTTTTTTATAAGTACGTTTATTTTCAGCCATATCATTTGCAGCCACTACACGTCAGGTGTAAAAGCAGACTAAAAGTGATGACTGACATGGCCTAGTCTTTGATTTAACAAGTACAGGTAAGATAGAGTATGAGAATGCAATGTATGTATGTCAGGATGAGAGCATAAATCTGATATGCTGAAATAGAATATTGGATGTCAGGACCCAAAATAAATCTTTGCATGAATACCTAAATTAACCTGATTTTCAATTCAGATAAAGGTGTGATCAAATGAGCCCAGGAGAAGGTAATTGAGTTAGGAAAACCCTGTGTGAAGAGACCAGCTTTAGATATGCAGATCACAGACATCCATTGTATTTGATCATGTATTTCCCTAGCTAAATTAATTCCTTTCAATAGGGTTAATAAACACAAACTAACTCCTGGCTGTAAATTGGAGAACCATATGCCTAGAGGAGATCCTGGTAGACAGCATGTGAAAGCCTATACAGGTATATAGAAATATGACCTTCAAAGGAAAATGTTGTTATAGTTCATATTTTGAGAGATCTGGATGCCACTCCGTACTGAGGGGCAAAAACCACACAAGGGTCTTGAAGCATAGATACCAACTACACAGGAACAACCATAGGCACATGTATTTCAGGATGAGATTGGATATTGATGTAATCTCATCATGTTTGGTATTTAAATGTGCGGGAGATTATGACCGGTTTATTGAGGGGGGTGTTTTTTCTCTGAGATATATCTGTGAAGAATTACAAACAGGTCAAAACTTAGGAATAGTTTGACCAAACCTGAGGTGACACACAGGGGACATTTCCGCCCCCCACGTTAGCATTCACACTGCCCGGGGGAATGCCGTCCCATTTGAGTTTGCTTAAAAACCAATGTCTGGAGGGACAAAGTGTCAGATTTCTGGGGAAATCAAGTTACATTGATAAGCTGTCCATCTTCCTAGCCAAATTCCCCTTGGCCAGATGCAATTCATGTAAGTGCAAATCTGAATGTAATCCTTTTTATTTTAAACTGTTTTTGCTTCTTATGTCAAATGTATTAATTGTTATTCATTATTTTTGTTATCTGTATGCCCTGTACTTTCTGTATATTAAATCTAAAATTTAATAAGTTGCGTCCATGATACTCTAAAGAATCCATAGCCTGTTTAGAAGAGATTGCTCGTCCAGGTTACCCTGTGTGTGATTTGTTGATACATTTGATTAACAAGCTGTGTGTGCTTGTATTTACATTTGTGTAACAGTCTGGAGGTGTGAAGAGTTAACCCTGCGTGTGCTGGTGTGGGTTTTGTTAGTTTGTGGATAACTAGAAACCTGTGTGTCAGTGTGGGACAGTATATTTGGGTCCTATTGCCCGTACCCAATAGGTGGTGGCTGAACCTTGAAGTGTCTGGGGGTGTGAGAGCGCTGTGTTTGGGGGCAATTCCGTGGGTCTAGAACCTGTGTGATAGGTGAGAGAGACTGCGGGCTGAAATCGTGTGTGACCTCATACAGCAAACACCCCAAAGTCACGGCAGCTGGGAGCATGTTCCTGACAATGTATAGTTCACATTGAAAGCGTATTTATATTATTATTTAATTTATAGAAAAATGTAAATAAAATTATTTGAATACAAATAATTCTATAAATGATTATACTATTAAGGGTTGTTCAAATTTATTTTACATTTTTTTTTATTTATATTTCCTGATGTTACCTTTTATTGTACATACTGTCCTGCATATGCATATACTGCAGTCTGTTGTGTGTGTCTACATATGGTAAGTACTGTTTAGCCCAGAGTGTACTTCCAGCCCGATTCAAATAGAAATGTATCTTGAGATACGCTTAGATATGAATATTGTCGTAACTATGAACAAGTTCGGTGCCCTTTTTTAAAACGTATCTTATGTGCAAGTTGTGTTCTGACTTGAATTAGGCCCTCTGAGTCTGAATTCTATTCTGCTTACATATTTCTTTCAGAGATCGTCTCAGAAGATTATTGATCATGTTGCATAATTGCATTGAAGCATTTAAAAATAATATTGGCATAATCTTCTTACAACCTCGGGGTAAATGTATCATACCCGGTTTTGTCAACTCTCGCAAGTTCGGCGTCTTCGCTTTAAATTTAAGCTGCGAAGACGCCGAACTCGCGGGAGTTGACAAAACCGGGGTATGATACATTTACCCCCTGGAGTGTTACATCAGAGCTGTTTAATACTTATCCTTAGTAAATGTTTCCCTAAATGAAGATAAGCAAATAGCGTTATTTTATAATACCTACTTAACATATTAGCTTTAATAATTGTCATTTATAGAACTTAATGTTATAATTTATCCAAATAAATTACATCACTCTATTATACCCATTTATAATTATTATCAGTGTTTTATATATTTAATGTATTTTTGTTGAGCTTAACCTATTGTGCTTTTTATTGTGATACATTCTTATATCACATTTTTTCTTTAGTTACAGAGCTTTTTCTTTCTTCTGTCTTCTTATTTCTTCTTTTCTTCTTTTATCTTCTTTTTATTTCTTCTTTTTCTTTCTTCTTCTCATATTATGCAGAGCTGCACAATTATTTACAATGGCTTGATACAGAAGGTAAAGATGGCCCTGCCTTAACGAGCTTAACATGTAATAGATGTAGGGAACTGCTGATAGGTACGGTAGCGGCGTGACAATAATAACTGTTGGTAGGGATACATGTCGATACAGCCATTGTGATAGTACCTCCCTCACTTATTTGATAACCTTAGGTACAGAGCTACTTCTTGGCTCCAGATTGATGTTTACTGTCACTACTGCTTGATAAATTTAAATTAGGTTATCCCCTAATCTGTCCTCTTTCAAACGAACATTAAAAACCCACCTTTTCCTTAAAGCCTTCCAGTCTCATGCCTAAACTCCCACCGGTCGGCTACCTCTCTTTCTCATCTCTTCTTCCCTTCTCCCCCTTCCTCGACTCTGTCTCCGTTTCTCCCGTCTCTCCGTCTCATCCATGTGTCTGTCTGTCTTCCCCTCCCTTTAGATTATACGCTCCTTTGAGCAGGGCTCTCCTACCTTCTGTTTCCATCACTTTTAACTGCGCTCTCCAGCTACTCAGCTCACCTCCTCTCAGTCCCTCTGCCCTCTGTCTCCTCTCGCTTCTCTCCGCTCCCCTCAGTGACTCTCAACCTGTCATCCGTGCCCACCCTCTTGGGCCATAGTTACCTGCCTATACTCACTTTTCCCCTCCCTCCCTCTCTTTCATGCTGTGCCTGAGCCCCCAGAGTTATAGTGCTTACTGTTACTTGTACTGTGCTGTTTCACCTGTACTGTGCCATTGTTTGTCCTTGTACGGCGCTACGGATACTTTGTGGCGCCCTATAAATAAAAATTAATAATAATAATAATAAAATAGGTTGTGCTAAAATATGTAAATGGTGCTTGTTTAATAACTCAATACAAAGAGAAAAGGGTGTGTCATATATAACTGGTTGCTACAGACTAAAGCTCGTCATTGCTCTGCATAAAACCTTATTAAATAAGCCACATACTCTTGTGCCAGATCATTATTTTGCAAATGTGTTCTAAAATCACGACAACCATGAGGACATGACCTTAGCAACAAATGTTTACCATTATACATGAATGATTGTTTGCATTTTAATTAACAATGTTTTGCCCTGTCATTAATGTTAAAAGCCTTTTCTTTAATATTACCAAATTAGAGACCAAAAAATAACCATATACTTTTTTTAAAAAGTAACAATTCTCAGAAATGATTCATTTATGAAAAATAAATAATTAGACACAAACTACAATAAAGTAATATAACACAAAAGCAATGCTGACTGACTGTTGTAGGTTTTGATGCACTACTTAAGAGGGGAATAAACAAATATTCATAGTTTAGTGTAAATGCATGTGCGTTAATGATTGCATATCAGTTAAAAACAATATTTACATTTGTTGAAATAAATTATCTTCACTAATATCCATCATCTTACAATAAACTATTTCCATATGTGTATAACTAATCAGAGAAAAATAACATTTCACTGATTCAGAAATGTTTTCAACAGCTGTTTTTTAATACAATATAAAGCATTTGCCATATTTTTCTTCATTTTTATGGTCTCTATTTACATATACAGTAGGGGCTTTAGCCAGGAATTAATTAGAGTCATTTAAAATCAAATGATGCAATTTTCTTATGATACAGTAGTGTATAATGGGCCATGTTTCAAAATGGTTTCATGCAGATTATTCTACATACTATAACAAATTAACACTGATGTTTAAGGTGCCATTGATTATAGTTCATACTTACCTGCTTTTGCAAAGTCCTTTCCGGGAGATGGGCGTGACTGAAGGGTGGGAGGCGGCGGGATGTGGCCAATCGCGTCATTTTGGCCCCGCCCCTTACAACGAAAATTGTGTTTTGTTGCGGGGGGAGGGGGTGGGCCAAAATTATGCGCTTCATCGCGAATTGCGTCATTTTGGGAAGACAGTAGCAGGATGCGGGAGATTTGCCAGCTCTCCCCGGAGTCCGTGAGACAGACCCGAATTTCGGGAGTCTCTCCCGGACATTCCGAGAGAGTTGGCAAGTATGTTATAGTTTGAGCACCTTTGTGTTATTCTTCTTAATCTCCTGCTTTTCAGTGTGTACCCCATGTTATTTTCAGTAGTCAATCAGTTCTCAGGAGTGTTGCAGATCATGTGGGGGGAGGGGGACAGGCAACAACAGTGATCAGTCCGTTTGTTTGAATATGTTAGTGTGGACAGGTTGGCATATGATAGGAGCAGCTTCATGATGTGAGTGTAATGGGGGCAAGCAGGAAGCCACAGAGTGAGAGAGTCCTTCAAGAGCAGAGATTGCTGATGAGAGCCATCTGTCAAATGAATGCAGGATGCTTGCCGTGTCAAACATATCTCTACATGAAATATAACAAAACGTATTTTTTCCCCCATTGTTCTACCTTTGAGTGCCCAGGAATGGTTACAATAAAAATAGGTCTATCACCTACACAAAGCAGAGGTGGCCATAGGATGAACCAATTTTAACCCACAAGGCCTAATGCTTCAGTACTGTTACTAGTACTTTTCAATAGAGCTGCAGTGGAATGTCAGGTTAACACTGAACAATGTGTTCTACCTCTCATATCTGAAAATTTCAGTTTTGTGGCTCAGTGGTCCTTTAAACTCATTTTGTTTAAATTGTTACTTCTTGCCTAGTGATTTACCATATGGTAACATTTTAAGCTCATTAACAACCTACTGAAACCTAATAACATACTGCAGCTCAAGAAATATTACACAATATTACTCACATAGGGAGATCACTGTTACATGAAACTGTGAAACACAAGTCAATCATTCAGTAAAAACACAAATTACATATATAGTTTCCATACAGGTATTGGCGATAATTGTACACAATTAAGTTGTCCCTTACCTGTACATACCTTAGTGTAAGTAGTCATAATTGAAAACAAATATATTTCTATAGTACTTATTTAATTAACCTATTCGCTTTTTTCTGTGAAGTTAGACATTCTTAAAATGTATTTTTCTTCAGTGACATAAGTAAAGTTGTATTTTTATCCATTTACTTTATTTATAGAGAGTGCACATATTGTGGCTATTGCTGTATATCAAGGAGATCATGATTAAAAAAAATAGTAAAGATGGCCTTGCCCAAATAAACTTACAGGAGGTGTAGGAAACAATATATAAGGTAACCTAATTACAATTATAGCTGTTAAGTGTGGACAGTGTGTAAATCAGCAGCATTATCAGCCACCAATATTATAGTATCCATTGGTGACTGGTATTTCTGTGAAGCTACTGGGCTTTGGAATGGTTGGAATTAGGTGAAACAGTGAAAGGTGGAAATAAAAAAGATGAACTAGTCTTTTGTAGAACTTTTAAGACAATCAGCTGCTGTCAACCATGATTGTTCTTCGCCACTCTTAAAAACTGAGCCTCTTCTGCATGGGAACACTTGTGGGAACTATATATACATTTGTTTTGGGATCATACTCAGAGCTGGATATAAAGCCATAACACTTGTTCCTCATGGTCACCTTGGAAGTCACAGAGATCACCAAGTGATGAACAGACAACAGCAATAAAAGTTGAACTCACTGGGGGAGATTTAATTGCTGGTGATATGGAGCACGGACATCGCACTACACACATTGACAACAATTTTGGTAGAATTTTCCGCTCTTTTTCCCTTTCACCACTATGGGGTACAAAGAAATATGAGCTCTATCCCAATTATAAATCTGTCCTCACATTTTAAATGTACCGCCCACTCCAATGCAACATGGTTTTGCCAAAGTTCAAAGTTACTAATTTTTTTGCTTTACTTTGTAATAATTCATTGTCAAATAATGTGTAACATATGGCAAATCAATGCTATTCATATCCTATTTTGTTAACAGGTTTATTGACAGCATTTCATATCTAACTCTGAAACAACAACTTTAACAGAAATAGATAAACAAATGTGTAAATAAATTGTTGTTTTTATTATCCGGTTTACGATCAGACAAATACTATAAACCTGAAAACTGTTGAAAATGTTTTGCATTACAACATGTCGCATGTGACAGTGGTTTTCAAAATAAAACATGTATAGAATCATCAGTAGATTAGGAATAAAGTGACCCTGGAATAAAATCTGCAAGTGGCCTCTAGTAGGCTGGAGTAAATCAACTGTAGGTGGTCTTACTCTCTATTCGGCCTAACCACATTGGTCATAGGTGAGGCCAAAGCAACACGAAAAAGTAGGCAGAGTCACAGCAATGGCAGGTAGGGTCTGTCACAGTAGGAGTACCTAACACACAAGTAGGCAAAGCTTAGCACTGATAGGCGTAACAAACATAAGTAGGCAGACAAGAGTCAGCAGACCCGTGGGTGGAGTACATGCATATAATATAATAATTTGGTCAGTATAAGTGACTAACACACAATACAGATATCATCCTAGTGACCTCCATACAATACATACTGTATCTTAGTGAACTCCATACAATACAGAGAGCCTTTCTAGTGATCAATATACAATACAAAGAGCATCCTAGTTACCTCTATACAATGCACAGTGCAATACAGAGAGCTTTTCTAGTAACCAATATCCAAGATCATTCTACTGACTAATATACAATATAAAATGCCGGCGAGCATTCTAGTGGTAGATATAAAATACAGAGAGCATTTTACTGACTGCCATAAAATGCAGACTCCATCCTTGTAACAAAGAAAGGGGGCTGCATACGCTGTCCTTGTATGTGTTGTTTTTGGTCTCAAAATGCTGCCCTATTAAGGTAATTTTGCAAAGGGGAATACAATATCCTTGAAACATTTGACAATGGGTGAACAGAGAAATGGTTTATTTGTAAACTTAAGGGCAATAGTATCAAATGTTTCAAGATCAATGTTTTATCCTGCTTTACTTTTAGGATTAGTATAATTCTTACTCTAACAGAAAGGCAGTGTCTCTTGTATGAGTTATTAAGCAATACTTGGAAATTGAAATACTTATATGTACTGTAATCTTTAAATGCTCTTTGAAATCGCATCTCTTTTTTAGAAGTCACCTTATCCTCTATAACATGATTCACACTAATGCACTCTCTCACTTGTCCTAATCTCTACTCTGAGCCACATTTGCTCCTCTTGTTTCAGCTGTGCCCTCTTCTACTTAGAATGTAAATTTTCTAATGAGCAGGGTTATTCATACCCTTTGTTTTCATGTCTGCATTTATTTTGTCTACCTTGTATGTCCCTGTTCTATGTATGTACTGTTATCCCTACTATACAGGGCTGCGGAGCACTGTGGCGCCTTACACATCTACGATAATAATAATAATAATAATAATAATAATACTGTGTATGTGGGCTATAGCGTCTGTTGATTTTATAGAAGATATGGGCCCTGTGTGAGCCCCTTGTCTATCTTATCTTCATTCCACAGAGGGAAGTCCTTACTTCAGTCGCACGCTGGTATTACTGTCTGCTCTGTGATATAGTGAAACGATCTTTGCTACTAGCAATCTCTGTAATGGTAAGTACTGTATGTCCTTAACAAATAAATCAGTTTTTCTTTCCCAACAACTTCCTCAGGGAAAGCTGAATGAGTAACTCTTGCCAAGTTAGTCCATCCTTTTAACCATCATAAAACACAGACTGCATTATAGTGTACTATACAGATACTATACAGATATCATCCTAGTGACAACCATACAATACAGATTGTATCCTAGTGATTGCCACACAATACAGACAGCATCCCGGTGACCCCCTCCCCGAAACCTGCCCCTTGTGACACATTGTTCCATATCATGAGCCACTCATATTTTTCCTCTCCCAAATCATGGTCCCCATATTAATTTCTCATTATATCATGGTTCCCTCTATCATGTCTGTCATGAACACCCCAGCCTGTCTCAGATACAGCAATCTGAACAGCTGGTCATAACTGGTGTTAACTTCGTTAATTAACAATGAATACACCTTTTCTGCCACCACAAAGAAATTACTATGGCATTCTTACGTTCACCAAAACCACTTACTATGTTTCACATTTAAATCACATACACATATAACATGAACCTCCCTGGGCTTCGTAAGTTCACAAAGAATCATAGAGAATACGCTAGATTAAATATGATTAATTTGAAAAATATTTCCAAGGCTTTAATTTACAAATAGGTAATAACAAAGACATACAATATGTTGCACAAATGAGTTTCAGAAAATAAAATAGGAAATAAAAACCCTACTTACAAGTTCAGTAATTGGCGTGTGAGGAGTACACATTAAGAAGAATGGCACATTTCAGTTGTGATATACCCCCTCAAAGAAATGAACACTGTCTTACTGATACAAGGGATTTTTAAAACATTTCTTTTTGGCTCTTCACCCCCCACCTCAGAAATTTCATTTTCACCTAAGTTAGATCGATGCCCAAAATGACACAGGGCTTTCGAAGTAAATTATGGATATCCTGAGACCTGGCATTTTCACAGGTCCTGAGTTCTCACCTCTGTTTGTTCGGCCTGGATAAGTCTAACTCTTCTGCATACACAAACTACTCAGAGATTTTATCTGTCTCTGGGCCTGGCTACTTTCACAAGACCATTGACACTTGCCTAGGCCAGACTCAGGTCAGTTAACAATATACACTTTGAAAGGTTACATAAAATATTCAGAGTGTTATACATAAATTCAACAGAAAATAACAATCAGTCATTAGATATACTACATTTCATCACAGTGTCACTTCCCCATAATTACTTTCCCCATACAATGCCTCCTGTATTGATGCTCCACCATATCATAGATCTATGTTGCACAAGTGTAGAAACCATCTGCAGAGATGAGAGCAAGGAGGAGCTAAAATATCTTGGGACTATACTTTGAGGCCTTATACGTAAGTACAATACCATAAATAATGTTGAGAATGAATATTATTTCTACATGAATATTTTATTTATTGTACTTAGGTGATTTTTATTGTGGCATTAATTAATTTGAGGATATTTTTTCAATGTCCTAGTATTACAAATATTAATTTATCAATCCCTCTGTCCCAAACAGCAGATAAGTCAGCTCACCTGTAACATATAGTACCAGATAAGATTTGTAGAATTTACAGGTCCCTGTGGGTACACATCCTACATGTGTGCAAACTGGGAATTATGTTTGTAGTAGTGGTTGTGGCACATGCAGGGACACGACTGCATTTGTCAAAACCACTACTATCCAGCCAGCATTTCCCATGATGCTCATCCACACTGAGCAGTAAGGTAATGTAATCACCTGTTACTGGTGGTGAGAGACATCAACACATCAATATTCTTTAGTAGCATTTGCGTATTTATAAGGAGAAAACCCCTAAAACCTCATAAATGATTATAAATCAGTGGTAAATTTTAATATCCTTTATAAAGTGACAATATGATTCAAGATGTAAGTGTTCAACTTCTCTAAAACTTATCTAATTGTTACATTATTTGAGAATGATATTTACATTTAAACCCTATATTATATTATGTGACATAATTGCACAGATTAGAAGCATAGCACTATGAGCACTTATAATACATGGTGAAGCTTCTAAATGCACAAGCTTCCACCATGTACATTAATGTCACTGCAGGCACTTATGTAGATATATTTTATCCATCATGTAGCACAGTAATGGAATAAATCTTATGTGACTGCGTATAGAAATCACATGTTGTTGCAGTCACATGTTAGATATGAAGTCTCTGCAGGGCCGGTGCTAGGGTTCTCAGCGCCCTAGGCAAAATTTCAAAATACCGCCGCCCCCACCCACCCCAGAACATGCCAAATACCCACTTCCCAGACACTCACACACTTCACTTTCGGTAAAAAAAAATAAAAAAAATAAGCCTTACCTCCTACAGCGGTCTGGCTGCCGTGATGTTTCATAGAGAATGTTGTCCAGACTCCACTGCTGTCCAGGGGCAATCACAGGATTTCTAGATGGGAAGTATCCAAGTATTAGATATGGGAACAAAAACTTGTGAGAATGACCCATCACACTCTGCTCCCCCTGCAGCATACTGCCCCCCCCCCCCCACTGCTTGACCATGTGCTCTCTCCCCCCCCCCCCCGCAGCACCATGGCCTCTGCCCCCCCCCCTGCAGCACCATGTCCTCTGTCCCCCTCCCTGCAGCACCATGTCCTCTGTCCCCCCCCTCTGCAGCACCATGTCCTCTGTTCCCCCCCCCCTACAGCACCATGTCCTCTGTTCCCCCCCCTGCAGCACCATGTCCTCTGTTCCCCCCCCTTGCAGCACCATGTCCTCTGTCCCCCCCCCCCCTGCAGCACCATGATTTTATTGGTATGTCATGCTCTATATTTGACTTGCAGCAAGTCAATAATAGAGCATGAGGTGCCAATAAAATAATTATTTTATCCACCATAGTGTTTAAATCAAAGATAGAGCATGAAGTGCAAAATAGTCATTTTTCCACCGCATATTTTGCAAATCAAATATAGAGTATGACGTGGAAAATAGTAATTTTTATACCATTGAAAAAATACTATTTTCCACCTCATGCTCTATATTTAATTTTCAAGCTATGTGGGAGAAAAATTAATATTATTTGCAACTTCATGCTCTATCTTTGATTTAAAAACTATGGTGGATAAAATAATTATTTTATTGGCACCTCATGCTCTATTATTGACTTTAAGCAAGTCAAATATAGAGCATGAGGTGCAATAAAATAATTATTTTAACCACCATAGTTTTTAAATTAAATATAGACCATAATGTGTGACATAATAATAAAAAATCCCACCCCCAACATTTTTTGGGCCACCACACTTCGCCTTTGGTTACCCCATTTTTTATAAAATGAAATTAATAATACAAAAAAAAATAAAAGATAAAGATACTTACTGTTTTTGATGCTGAAGGCTGTTCAGATGCAGAGAGGCTCGTCTGTAATGGCTGCCCACCGCTCCTCAGCTTCTTTACACCAGAGGAGAGGGTGGAGCAGCCGTGGCATGCTGGGAAGAGAGGGGGGCGCTGGGTAGCAAACTTTATTCACACTGTCTGTCACTGACAGACAGTGTGATATACTACACAGGCGCCGCGGAAGAGTGACCCAGTGTCACCTGATCACTGATGTCAGTGATCAGGTGTGTGACAGACAGTGGGAGCGACGCGCCAGGCAGCCTGGGCGGACATTGAAGAAACAGCGGCGGCACCCCGCCGCCGCTGCACCACCTCTCCCACTTCTCATCACTGACTAGATTTTCAAATCTAGTCAGCGGCAGCGGCGCCCTGCAGGTCCCGGCGCCCTAGGCAACTGCCTAAGGTTGCCTAATGAGTCTCTGGAATAAGACTTTGTATGTTACTGTTTTATTCTGATCTTTTAATCTTTTAATTGCATTACATTACAAAATTTTACTTTAATGTAAATTACGTTTGGATGAATTCAGTTTAATATTAGAGTATTCCAATTTTTCAAAAAAGCAAAACAGTGGCCCTCATGGTACAAATACCACTTTGAGACATCATACACCTTTTTTGTGCGACTGAACCTGTTCATCTGGGTTTGTGTATGACATATTAGGACAAGATGACGGTATTTATAGGCAGGGGCGCCGAGAGGAGGGGGTTGGGTACAGATTACTGGGGCCTGGGCTCCACTGGCAGCCAGGTATTTTCTTTTTTAAAATGAAATATATTTTTTTTTTCGGGGGACGAGCTGACAGCTGTCAGCAGCTCCCGTTCCTGGACAGTGTGTGCCATCACACACTGTCCGAGGAGCTCTAAGTCTCCTGAGATTTGGTAGATTTTGGGTATTGTGATGTGGCAGGGGTAATTGTGATGTGGCTCAGGGGATTGTGATGTGGTTGAGAGGTTTGTGATGTGACTGAGGGGGTCGTGATGTGGCAGGGGGGATTATGATGTGTCTGAGCGGGTTGTGATGTAGCTGGTGGTTGGTGTGATGTGGCATGATGTGGCTGGGCAGTGGCGTGATGTGGCTGAAGTGGTGGTGTGATGTGGCTGGCTGGTGGTGGCATGAAAAATGTAATTGTGACTGGATCACTTATAAATAACTTATGGTACAAATTTATTTAAAGGAAATAGCACATGGTGCTTATTTATATAATTGCAAATGTACTTATTTTTGATATTGTGCGTATTTTGTAAATGAAATATCTTTATTTCTGAGACCATGCAAAGAAATGTGTGCTAGAGGAAATGCATTGTTTCTGAGGTATATATCTGATGCAACAAGCCTTTGTCGAGGTAGTCTTTTCTGTATTTTGGTAGGGAAATTACTTGTTTGGGGTTTTCTAACTTTTCTTTGGGAATGTTATTATGCAACTGTCTGAAGAAAGGAACCATGTTAATCTCATGTTAATTAGACATTTTGATGTGTGAGGGTCCAGCACCTGAAGGCACAGAAAGGTTTAATTAGACTTGCTGTTATATTTCCTGTATGTAAAACAAGATACAGGAAATCACAGCAAGTTTTAGGATATCACAGATAAGTGTAAATATTGTTAGCTTTGCATTGCATGTAAATCCATGTTTGGGTAAACACATTGCATCCTGATTCTAAACATAGCTCAGACCTCAGGGAACTGGCTTACCCTGTGAGGCTGTGTCCAAAGCACTGTTTTGAATAGAAAATTGGTCTTCTTGTTTCATTTGACCTGCTCACTGGTACCTTTAACCAGGGTGAGCAAATAAACATCACTTGCTTCAAAGACCTGCTTGGAAACTTGTCTATCCCTGTGACCTACAGATTAGACCCAACACTAATCCGTTCCCGGCTGAGATTTTTACCCAGCTTTCTGGTACCACCTATCTGCCCGCTACCCAGCAGCTCTGGCCAGTGTGATAGGCCAGGGGGGATTCATCCACAGCAACCCTGATCCATAGGAAGAGGTCAGGGGTACCATCCCAGGTACACCAGTAACGGGGTACACTAGCAGCGTCAGTTACCCAGAAGAAACCCAGTACTGGATGCCGGTAAGAAGTCCAGTAGTGGCAGCATTTGCAAGCCCCTTCTACTGGGGTTAGAGGGCGCATTTGACATCACGGAAGGGATCGGTGGAAAAGTAAGCCCAGCCGGTTCCCGACAACAGCAGACAGAGTGGCATAGGCAGTCCATCCTGTCACAATAATGTTTAATTTTAATGTATGTATTATATACTACGTGATCTGTGTTATGTACTGTGTTCACTTATTTCTCGTTTTTTAATATTTTATATACCTATACATTTTCAAACAGGTCTCAACCTTCCAGGATGCATACAAGAATCCAGTTCCAAGCTGTGAAATCTGCAAAAACAGGTAAGTGAGAGGAACTCAGTTTTGATACATAATATGTCATGTTTAAATCGACACAGCCATCCCCCATGTTGACCATTCCCCCAAAACTGTGGCCACTCCCCCTTCGACTGTGCCGCCGCATATCGGCGGCACATACCTCTTTGCCTTTTCCTTTATGGACGGGGGGGGCAAAATTCCTGTTGGTGGCCCTGTATGTAGGGGCCCAGAATTTTGCTTCAAGTGGTGGGGACTTTTCATGTTAGCGGATGGTCACAAAACCTTATTACACATCCTGAATGTTTACAAGTTTGGGCACAGATTAGACATCTGATACTTTCATTGGAACACCATATGCCCCTAGGGCTGCCTAGAGGAATTTCAGGCCCCAGAACAGAAACTTCTTCAGGCCCCAACTATAGATGTGAAGGGAGCATGGCCAGATTATGTTGGCAGCCAACACAATAAGTTAACTATATAATATACTGTATACAGTCAGCCCTGTATGTTAGTAGAATAAAATACTGTATATAGCTGGCTCTGTATGTTAGGAACATAAGATGTGCTAATAATATGTTCTAATATACTCGATACAGACTCTCAGGGATGCATTTATCAAGTATATTTTACCCAAAATCATGCAGAAATGCCAGAGAAATCATAGAGTTCACTAAATCAGTGCTTAGTACTGCTGTTGCTATTGACATCACTGGGGGAAAAGTTCTTTGTAAGTGCTGTCCCGGCAGGGAAAAAAAATCATAAATACCTCTGATAAATTGAAGCAGAAAGCTATGAAGTAGATGGAAAAATATCAGGGAAAAACCCAAATAATTTGTAAATAAACCCTATGTGTTATTAATATACTGTAATACACAGATTGTATGTTGTAATTAGACTGAAGCCTCTGCTCTCCAACTATAATGGGACTACACATTCCAGCATTCTATGGAGCATCCAGAAGTTACTTAATCTTGGTAGTGTAAATATTGACATTGCATACCTATAGCTGCCAGAAGCAGCAGGGACAATGCAACCAGTCTCCTGCGATGCTCCTGCCTCACATCTCTGGCTCCTTCTGCGTGCCCAGCCCAGGCAGCAACCGCAGCTGCGCCAGCACACTTCCTGGTTACCACAGCAACTATTCATCTAACCCGTGTTGCTGACTGGACAGATTTTACCTGCTTCAACAAAGTAAATATTGAGCAGTGATTGGCTATACCATCCAACTGTCCCAATTTAGACGGGACAGTCCCGACTTGAGGGCTCTGACCCGCCATCTCAATCAGGACTGGTTTGTCCCGAATGGCAGGAAAGTTGGGAGGTATTCTGTTCACTGATGCTCTGCATGGCAGAGCAGTGGTGAATGGTTGCCGGAAATGATATTTAGAGGGGAGTACAAGTGTGATTTTATAAGTATACCTATCTAAAATGTTTCAATATTTTTTTGCAATAATACCCCTTTAGTTTATTTTATTAATTTATCTAAGGGTTCTCTGTTATTATGACATTAGATTTTAATAGCATACAAGGAAATTACTGTAACTTTGTAGATGTATACTTTCAGATTTTTCAGACAACAGTTTTTTATGTCCAGACATACATATGTATTTACCAGGTGTTTTCTGTAGGTTTCAGCTGTAAATGTTATTACTGTTTGTCTACATGGATCTATTTGTTATCCCTCTTTTCCTCTGGGTTTTAAGTCACAGAGACTCCCAATAGATTTAATTTACTGAGGATGCAACATAACAATTCAATGACATTTAAATGAGCTTCGATTAATCTAAAATATAGGTCATAATAATTTCAAAGAATGTCCAAAGAGCACATACCTCATTGGACACTGTAAAGGAGCAGCTGTCAATTCTTGCAGTAAAAATGTACAGCAGACCACGTATTCTTTCTTCCTCCTACTCCTGTTTATTTAGTGTCTCTGTATAATTCCAATCTACGGTTGTCCATTTTTCCTGAGTGTTTCCCTATGATCGGGAGCCAAGGAAGACTGGAAAGGCCTCATACATTTTATCATTCTTTTCTGTAGAACATATTGCTACAAAACAGAATCAGTATGTTGTTAGAAGGAATAACACACAGTTGTGGAAAATGTTTTGACTGTGAGATTTCAATAATGGAGTGCTGAAATAGTTTTTACTGCTTAGCAGTTTAACATTCCGATGGACTCTTGTTTGTGTAATGTCTCCCTTTATAATACACAAGTGATGTTATATATATATATATATATATATATATATATATATATATATATATATATGTGTGTGTATACATATATATATATATATATATATATATATATATATGTGCATATGTATGCTGCTCCTTTACAGTGTCCACATATGTGTGTGCGCTGCGGAAGCCTTGTGGCGCCTAACAAATAAAGGATAATAATATGTATATATATATATATATATATACTCCAGTAAATAATATGTTTAGATTCAGTGGGTGCTGATGTCATCATTTTAGCATTCATAGTAGTGTATAGATTAGTGCACCATAGATTTCTATGACCTGTATAAAAGCACTTGGCCTACAGCGTGTTAGTTTACATGGTTGCAGAAGTCCTATGTGGCTTTTAATCTCCATATAATTTACAGTGTGAAGCACATGTATAAAATCAATAGCATTCATTTCTGTACTTACTCATTCTATATTTGTTTATATATTATGCAAAATTAAAGGACTGTTATAATAAATATATGATATAATTAAATATATGTTGTTCATTAATCCGTCAATTTGACACACAACGTAAACAAATCTGTATGATTCCCAGTTGTTTCTTTTTCTACTATCATCTGGTATTCTTGCCACAACTTACTGCAGCAAGGTGAATAATTAAAAAACACAGAATTTAGCACATATCATTTTATTAAAAAAAAAATACTGGTTGTCCTAATACAATTTCAGTTTTGATTAGCATAATTAAATTTAGAAGCTGCTGTTAAGCTTTGAGAATCTATAATTTATCTGAAGAACTCATTCAGCCTAGTTAAAAAAAGCTTCATTAGAATGCAAGATTTCAAAGGAAGTATACTCTATATTTAAGTAGGGCTTTTGTTTATTTTATTTTTAATACTCAGTAAAACAAATAGATGCAAATTGTTTTTCACCAAGAACTGCGACTTTGCAGCTAAAATTTAAAGCGCCGATGGCTTGTAAAGGCAAGTTTGCCTTTACAAGTTATCACCGCTTTAAATTTTAGCTGCAAAGTTGCAGATTTCCGGCGACTTGCAGAAATCGGACTTTCATACATTTACCCCCTGGAATGTACAGGCGGAGGGGGCGAGGCTTCATGATACACGTCATTTTAGGCCCGCCCCCAGTGATGTAATGCTCGTTTGGAGTATTTTTACACTGTAAAAGACCCAAAATAGGCATTACGTCATCGGGGGCGGGGGCAAAATTACGCAAATTGTGAAGCTCCGCCCCCTCCGCCCATACACCCCTCCTGCCCTCCAGAATCTCCCGGACCATGCCAACATAATGTTGGCAAGTATGGGCATAAGTATGGATGTCTGCTCTCTGACATCACTATTTATTTCTATTTGCGGTACTCTGTTCCTGTCCATAAGCCAAAGATTATCTAGTATTAATTCAGTCCTCACAGTCTGCACTTCTTAAAAACTGGAGTATCCATATAATCTGCTTCCCAGGTTTGCTAGAGCAAATATCAATATGCAGCAATATGAGTACACATCCAGCTGCAAAGACATATTATATATATTTCCCTTATAGTGGGAATACTGTATTAAATGCAGTTATAACTCCTAAACTGAGTATAATATGTTCAAATTTTGTTTCCTACTCCATGGAATACAGTGGTAGCACTAGCAAATAGCATTTGCTTTCATCTCTCTATGGAGATTTAGAGCAGTAGAGAGCAAATAGAATTAATGGTTCTTTTTCTTATTGCCATAGGGCACAAGCAATATACTTATAATGTGCTAGCAGCATAATTGCTCCACTTAATCTTAATGATTTATTATTGAGTTCTTTAAAATATGTGTCAATGCTTAGAATGTGATGGATTGTCTATTGCTTGCCTTTCCTGGTTTCCAAGTGCTATGAAGATGCTCCATCTGTGATCTGTTATAGGTCACCATGGTAATATTTGTGCATAGAGTTTAGTCAAGTCCAAAAAATCACCAACTGCAGCCTGTCAGAACCAGTAAACCCTACCCTACATGTATTCTCACAATGAAGCTGCAGAAATCCTCCACCTTAATGCTTGAAGTTGTGAGCAATGTGACTATGACCCAGCTGTCCTAGGCCTCTCTGCTAGTATACATGGAGATTTTGTACAGTGCTGTATTACAGTTTCACTACTGGAGTACAGGACCAGATTAATAAAGGGCCTGATGGGAGTGCAGCCCCAGGCCTCTATTTTTAAAAAGGCCCTTAGAGATCTGTAGCAATTTTTAACTTTTTCTTATTTTATATGCTGTTCTTTTACATCTTTGACAGGTCCGTAAAGCCTCTCTCCGATGAGCCCTTTAGTTATGAGTCATAGTTATGAACAAGCCTGCTCACAGAGAGTCTAGAGCCCACCATAATTTTCAGCTCCAGGCCCATGAGATGCTTAATCTGGTCATGCTGGAGAAGTAGTTGCAACAGTGGATTATTTTCCATTCTAGCAATAGGAGGATTCTCTCCCTGTGACTTTTATGTCATCATCTATGTTGATTGAGGTGGAAAAGACCCAGAATATTTGGACAAACCTTAAAAAACTTATTTTTCTACTTCTTCAACTCTTCTCTGTCTGAATCCAACTTATTCTTACTTGCCTCCATATAACTTCTGCTACTTAAGGAGCAGGTAAAGGCACTATTGGACAAGTAAAGGCTTTCATGTATTGTGTGTATTCTAGGCTGCGTATTATCGAGCAAAATAATATACATGAAGTAACTTGAGGTATGTAATTATCATTAATTTATGTAAAGCCACCATATTACGCAGCCATTTACAAAGAATATTTAACCTTTCAGCAAAAGATTTCCTCATGCCAGTTCCAAACACTCCACCCACCTTCTCCTACACTCTCCAATCCAGTCTCAATTCATTCTCACCAGTAACCAAAGATGAAGTCTCTTCACTTATTATTATTATTATTATTATTAATTTTTATTTATAGGGCGCCACAAAGTATCCGTAGCGCCGTACAAGGACAAACAATGGCACAGTACAAGGTGAAACAGCACAGTACAAGTAACAGTAAGCACTATAACTCTGGGGGCTCAGGCACAGCATGAAAGAGAGGGAGGGGAAAAGTGAGTATAGGCAGGTAACTATGGCCCAAGAGGGTGGGCACGGATGACAGGTTGAGAGTCAATGAGGGGAGCGGAGAGAAGCGAGAGGAGACAGAGGGCAGAGGGACTGAGAGGAGGTGAGCTGAGTAGCTGGAGAGCGCAGTTAAAGGTGATGGAAACAGAAGGTATCTCATCATCTTACCATAGAACCCGTCCCTTTGACTCTATTTCCTTTAATATCTCTGCCCCACTACTTGCCATCTCTATCTAACCTCTTTAGTCTGTCCTGCTCTACTGGCACACTTTTGTGTCTCTACCACTGGCAAATCCTCTCCTCCACTCCCACTATCTGTTGGGGTCCCACAAGGCTCTGTTCATGACCCTCTAATTTTCTCACTGTACACCTCTTCTCTTGCTGAACTAATTTGCTCATTCAGTCTCCAGTACCACCTCTATGCTTATGACACACCAATCTATTTCTCTTCCCCTGACCTCTTGTCTTCTGTACTATCTTGTGTAACCAACTGGATCTCTGTTATCTCAACAAAGATCTCCCAATGCTACCTAATGCTCAGCAAGTCCAAAACAGAACTTATCTTCTTCTCTCCTCCAAGAGTCACAACTCCCTTCAAACCTCCCTCACGGTCAATAACACCACAATTTCCTAAGTTTCCAAGCCCACTGCCTTAGTATCACACTTAACTCTGCCCTCTGGGGCATAATGGGACCCAGGATGAAGATGGAGATACAGGTAACAGGACCACATGTACATTAAGTTGCCCCCCACATTAAGTTGTCTAAAATGTATTTGAGACTCACATGTGAGGTGGGGGTCTATGGCGTAGTATAACATAGGGCCCCAGAGCATTTGTATCCACTACTGAGCAACTGACAGCCTTTGTAGAAATGCACTATATATTGCCTGATTCATGACCTGTATTAGAATCCATATGGACACTGTCCTAAACAAGAGGGATGTGTTGTAGTTGTCTGTTATAGGGTGAGAAGGTAATACCTTACTTTTTAACAGAGCTGCAGTGGAAGGTCAAGTCAATACTGAACAATATATTTTACCTTCATCGATCATATCTGAAAAAAATCAATATTGGGGTTGAATGGTCCTTAAAAATTTCCTTATCGAGTAAAGAATAAAGGCTCCTGCATTTTAATACCATGACATTGGTATTCTCATACAGGGCTCTGCAGTAACCCACATTTGTAAGAACATTATTTGTTCTTGGTCATCTTTACCTTGTAATGAGGGCCCTTATCTCACATATCATGTGTAAATCTTACATTGCAATTACACTGAGTGGCAAATTGATATATTCTACCAATAAAAACTCTTGTCAGGACACAGTTTTACTTTATATAACACCTTGTTTGAAGTAAGTTCTCATACATATACTTATTTAGCAGTTATAAAAGTAAGTAAAACATGTGAACTAATGTTGTTAAGTTTTAAATAAAATATAGTTTATTACAAAAGTACTTCTAAGCACTTACAACTGTCCTTGGATTAGCAAGTTACAAATATTCAGATCATCATAGGGTTTAAAAGAACGCGTGCTTTGCAATGGTCCAATAGAAATTAAAAAACAGCAGTGATGAGCATATGAAGTATACCATACTAACTGCAATCCATCAGTAGATCTGACGTTGGGATTATGCCAATAAACATAACAGCTGGGTTAACATGACTTTTATGTCATGAAATCCTCAATTAACTTGAAAATCTTCCATGGTGCTTTGTTCTGGAAATGAAAACTGAAAAGGAAAGATACAACCACCAAACATAGTTACATTTTACTATGATGTAGGTGCCAAAAGCACTACATACTGAATTCTAACACCATATAGTTATCTATTTCCATGGGCTTGCTATTAACCCTGGCAGTGCCAGCAGTTTGAGTTGATGTGTTAATTCAGGAGGCAAGGTTGATTCATGCAATTTAGTTAAAATTGTAATAAAAACCTTAATTGGAGTTTGTTATAAGTCACAATACATAACATATTGTACTAAAATGCAATTGATAAAGGACAGCAAAGTACAGTCCTCCTAATGGGGTAATGGTATAAAATGGGATAATGAGACTAGTGTTTATCCCAATGGAAGCAGATTTTTATGAGCTCTAAAAGACAACTAACTACCTTTACTAAGTGTTAGAGGAACCACCTAGGGGGGAGTTACAGAAGCGGAACTAGTGAGCTGTGGGCCCCATTGCAGAGAAGCCGGAGGAGGGACCTGATCCCACAGCTCACTAGTTCCCCGTGCACCAGGCCCCTATCCATGGGCCCCGGTGCGCCGCACCTGCTGCACCAATGGTAGTTCCGCCACTGTGGAGCTATATTTATCTTAATAAACATCCCCAGTTTATCAATTTTTTCATGATAATTGAAGACCTCCGCTACTTTCATTAGTAAATAACCTGTACTTTTTAGAAAAGAAAAGTTTTATCAACTCCGACAAACATTTAAGCTGTTTAAGCTGTTTAACTGGAATACTGTTATGATAAATGCCAAATGGTGCACTTTTAAAAAATATTTCAACTAAGTAATGTTGCAGGTATATAGCTTATGGCAACAAATGTTCTAGAAATAAAAATAGACGAATGTTAAATTATAAAGTAGTAAAGACAATATACGAAAAGAAGAGAGCCTTTACATTGTGAAAAGTAGGAATTGCAGATAAGTCATTACTCAAATAGAAATGTAGCAAAATGTCATAGATAAATCAGGGTCTGAAAGGCTAACAAATAAAGAAAAAAAAAATCTACCTCCCAAAATTTTTCTTTTAAATAAATAAATAGCAAAACATTAAAAGATGATAGTATAGACCAATCAAAAACAGAACTAGGCACATTGGAGGAAATACAGAAAAAAAACAGACATCATACATGTTATTTATATCTGATTTTACAAAGCACAAAACTATGCTTGGAAATGTTATGAAACAATAACCCATGCACACAGTTAGATATTATTTCCCTAATGTGGACGTTCATTTATGACTAGACAAAGTTGAAATTGATAAAATACAGGGCCAAGATGGTATAACACTCTATATGTGTTGAAGGAGCTATGGTTAGTTATAGATAAACCATTATTTCTTATATTTATGGACTCCTATAGAGTGTGGTCAGTGCTTCAAGACTGACAGAAGGCAGATGTGATCCCAATATTTTAAAATGGAGTAAAATCAAACCAAGGAATTTGCAGTAAGTAGACATCAGTGGTGAGTTAAATATTTTAAGGCATTTTGGGAGATTACACTCAGAAATATGTTGCTGAAAATAAAACGTTCCTTTAAGAGAAAATGTGGAGAGAGAGGGGTTGAGAAAATGAGGAGGGAGGGATGGTTACATTCAGAAATCCCTACAAGCTACTATTAATTTAAAGGGACTTAAAGTTTGAGCAACCATTTATTTTATTAGTATTTGCACACTATTTGGCTCTCCCTTGTTGCTATCTATTAGTATAATTAGTTTAAATCTGCAGAATACTTTAACACATAAGCATAGGTAATCTAAATGTAATACATACAGCATTAAGCTGCTTATTTACAATTTTGTGGGCAAGAGGGCATGTGAGTATAAAGCTGTTTGACAGGGGGGCATGTTTGAGAAAAACTGGTGGGCAGAGGACATGTGTGAAAAAACTGGCTTGGGTGCCTAGGGCAGGGGTGCATATGAAAGAAAAGCTAGTGGGCAGGGGGCATATGAGAAAGGCTGGTGGAAAGGAGGTGGCATGTGTGACAAGACCTAATGGGTACTGTGAGAAACGCTGGTGGACAGCTGGGGACATATCAGTGTGTAACAGGTGAGTGATATTTTTGGTTTTGTTTTGTTCTGAAATCTAACATTTAGAGCCTCCCCTCTAGATATCCTACATTTGCTCCTGGGCAGCAGTGAAGCCTGGACAGCATTCTGCATTAGACATCAGTGCATCTGAACTGCGGCCTTACCAGCCAACCAAAAGGACGTAAGAGGTGCTATTTTTATTTTACAAATGTCAAGTGTGTGAGGAGCTAGGAAATGGGAAGTAGGGGGAGGAGGGGAGGTAGGCTGAAGCTTTGTCAAGGGCAACAAGAAACATTCCACCGGCTCTGCCTGTCTTCACATACTGTGCTCTGTGGTCTCAATGTCTTACAGTATATGCAAATGTATGAATGTACTCATACAAATGTATGAGTATGAATGTAGAACATAATTCAAATAAGTGATAAGTGAGCTTAAGAGTGCAATCATATTCAGAATAAGATAAATTTGGTACAGAATAAGTGTTCCCGAGATCATTCAATAAATGGGCAGATGGTCACTGTCATAGCACCTTGGTACACCAAGATCACTTATAATGGTGTTTGCACTATAATAATTCCAGCAAATAGGGAAGTTGCCAAATTATATATAAATATGCATGTCGTTCATGGTTTTTACATGCATCCCAGAAGACGCTCGTCGCAGTTAACAGTTTTTCCAAACAAATTGTTAGTGATAAATGTATAAGAGTTTCAATGAGTTTTCTGCTGGGCTCTTGAAGAATGGATATAGAAAGCTATGAAAGAGTTATTTGTAGTGTCTTTAATCAGTATGACTCATTGTAATTACAGTTAAGTCCAGTGTTTTGGTGAACTTTCTCCAGTAGGCACACATTCGTTAACAGCTGCAAAACAACAAAGAGTTTGCTATGATTTGGCTCAGTAGTTCTAAACAAAAGAAATTGTTAATCACAGTTGTAATTTGCAGCTAAATTTCAGAGAAGTTCCACATGGTCATAACTATAAATCTAAAATTTAGCTGTCACATTTTAATATTAACTGTAGAAGAATATAGTGAACTTATAGAAATCCTGGACCTTAACTGAGGATCACCAATAAACTGGCAGACAAAACAGGTGTGATTTGCCTTTAGACTTGTTGCAGTTTTAAGTAGTGACAGTGACTGGGATTTTTTTGCAATGAATGTAGGAAAACCTTGCCTATCTTACCTGTCTATCATTTTGAACTTTACAACCAGGTATTATCTCTTACACAACATCAATCAGTTTGTAAATGAATTCCAAGATGGAATTAGAACATCGAAAATGACATTAAAGTCATACTTTGGTATGACACGAAAGTGCACTTAAACTAATCTTACCTCCTCTCTATAGCACCCAAATGCAGATGGTAGTGATATCTATTACCCATTGAGACCTCAGCCTTCAACTAGTCCTCAAACATATACATTTTGTAATATTGTCATATAATATCTTATTGATAGGGACATGTCCATTCATGGGACATAGTGTATAAATTCCAGTCAGTGAGTAGACTTAATTCATTTAAGTTTAAGTAATACCTGTGTGTGTCATATAGATAGTGCCAACTCTCTAGTTAGTGCTCTCTCAGGCTAGTCTGAGCATTAAAGATTCCAGCCAATATGATATAAATATCTAGGTAAAAGGCGATGTGTGAATAAAAGTGACCCCTGATTGATCATGTGCTAGGGTTAAACAATCAGATGTTAGTTTGCCTCTTGTCTATTTTCCAGATGAGCAGAGTTTTGCAAGTTAAAGATTTTGAATCCTCCAGTGTTTGAATCCTCCATTAAACAGTGGAGGCTAGAGGCATTAGAAATGTAGCAACAGGAGACTCAGGAGAGAGAGCCCACCTAACTGCTAATTGGGGGTAGACAGAGTTGTTCTAATTTTTTTTTCTAATGAATGTTTACTTGACTTATAGAAACATTGTCCTACTATATAATTACAAATGGTACTGCACATTCTAAACAACATGACCCCACACACACCTTTTGTTAGGGATCCTGTATTTAAATGCAGGACTCAGTATCTATCTTTCACTTCACAGTGAAAAATAGTTTTTGCAAATTCAAGAAATGCAATCAGGTGATCGCTGACATCACGGAGGTGGGAAGTTGAACACCAAAACAGTATTTAAACCTGCTCTGCCTGTCATTTTCTGCCAGAGTATCAGCTTTGCTGTTCTGAGCTTCTGAGCATATTATCCTGATTACTATTTGACTCCTGATTAATGACCCAGCTTGTTCCTGTTTTGCATGAAACTCGGGTCCTGACTTTGTACTGCGTTGACAGATTGGTTTTGACCATTTGCTTCCCTGAATATTTTCTTGCCTGTTGATTATGTTTTGTGTTTCCTGCCTCTGACTGACCTCAGCTTGTCTAACAGTTCTGCCTTTTCTGCCTACCACTCTAAGAGCCAGTTTGGTGGACTGTGACCTGGTTACTACAACCAAACACATCCCACTTGCGGCGGGGTCAGGTGAATACTAGTAATAGCTTAGACTCAGCACCACCACCCTCTGGCTGTGTGAATCCTAGCTGGTGTTGTGGCCACAACCTTGGACCGGATACTTACAGAGATATTTTCTTATTAAGGAATAAATTAATGATTTTATCCGTGGAATGCTTATGAAACGTAATACTCATTGCTAATAGTAATAAAATGATGCGGGAGAAAGTGCAGCTTGAGTGAACTAGAACTCCCTTTTAGATCAAACAGATATGCACCAAATTGATTTATAAGTTGATACCTCTACATCTAGTTATACTTATGACTTGCTTAAAACATCCATTTTATCGTGCATTCTTTACTTGAAAAGACATTATCATGTGTGTTTTAGTGGTTGCAGACACACAAAAAGTATGCGTGATTATGCAGAATTTACTCATGAATTAGTGTGCACAACCCGTCATAAATAACAGCAATTACTTTCATGTATGGGCAACTTGTATCACTCCTGCATTCACTGAATAACATCTCTTATTATTTACTATGCTGCAAAGTATTAGTGAATGCAACACAGAAATATTATTAAATCATCTTATTAAATCTAACCCAATATGTTCACTGTACTGTAAATCAACATTACATTGACATTAGAGAATCTGATGACACTGAAAATCTCAAGCGGGAGAGCCATCTGGTGGATAATAACTCTGTGGTAACAACATTCATTTGTCAAAGATATGTGGTGATGTAATTGTATAAGAAAGTATGTAGAGAACAGACATTGAAAGAAGAATTGAAAATGTTCATGTTTCAAATAATAATTTAAAAATAAAAATGAAGAAGCATCATCAAACAGCACTCTCGTGGATTGGGGCACAGTGCCTTCCTTGACATATTAACAGGGACCCATTATAGAAAAATCAATTGTGGAAGGCCATGTCAGCCAATGCCCCTTTTTAATTAGATAAAAAATAGTAGACAGGCACTATAAGGGTATAGACCTTAAAGACCTTCGATTATCACATGTGAGGTTGCATACGGAGGAATGAGTCACTGAAGAACCTCAAAACAACCTGAACCAAGAACTAGAAATAATCCTCAAACGCTGCGTTTGGTCAGTGCTTGAGTATTAGTACTATCCCTATTTATTTAGCTTCTTGACTATATCCATTATCAGTATTATCCCATAAAGTAAGAAATAATAATACTTCCCTCTGTATAGCACCAAGCCCCATGTATTAGTGCCACTATTTAAAACTGCAAATACAAAGGCCGCAGGTTCATATGTATGCTGTATGTTTACCAATTGCAGGGATTTTTTAGACACCTAAACTAATTTTACTGCAATCGTATAGCCAATGTACTTCAAAGGTTGATTTATGTCTCATGTCAAGTACTCCGCATAGTCACATGGCAAATTCCATGATACACAGCATGGTCTCACAATATACACACTATTTTTCCCACAAATTAACTATTATATAAATAAAGTACATTTTTAAATATATTTTTATTTTGCAAAGCTACTGTGTCCCCCCAAATTGAATTAATTATAAATTATATTTTAATATTGGTTTTTTTGTTTTTAAAATTATTTATTGCTAACAGACATGAAGTATAATAACAACATTATCAGTTTAAGGTATGTAATCAATCATATTCTATATTTCTAATATTACAATACATATATTTAAAATAACTATAATTTAAAAAAGAGACCTCAATATGAAGTAATGTCATTTAATGTCATTTAATTAGGATGTAGGAGGTGTAGGGTACAAAGATGAGAGACGTGAGGGATCTAAAGGAGAAGAAGAGTAATGTTAAACGAAGTCAATAAAACTCATTAAGACAATATAGTGGGTTAGGTAACATCAAAATGAATCATAGTAATTATGGGATCTAAGTAGAATCTAAGTATTATAAAGGAGGAGATTATGGAGTTTGTTCTTCTATGGAAAGCCAAAGAGACCAGACTTGTATGAAAAGGTCAGGTTTGTCATGTAGGTAAAGTGTGTTTTTTTCTCAATTTTTAAGTAGCTTTAAAGAAGGAGGATCTGTTTTTTCCAATGGTTTGCTGCTAATAAAATGTGATACATCAAGTTAAAAGAATATTTTAGAGATGTGCGCTGACCCTCATGTTTCAGTTTCGAAACCCGTGTCAGTTTTTAACCCAAATTAGAATTTCGGCTTTGCTACCGGTTTTGTTGAACAAACGGGAAAGGTTTTTGATCTGGATTTAATTAAAAATTGGGAAAAATACAAAAAATAATGTCATTTGTAGCTCTTTTTGCTTCTATATTACTATTTAAAGAATTAACATTCATTTCCAGTCATTTCCATTCTATTTTCTAATGATTCCTTCACAATAGTCCCAATTTACACCAATTTTGACCAAAGTCGGCAGCAATCTGGCTGGCTAAAATTAGTGACAGAGCAGTGGCACAATTATATTGCACAGATGTATGGCAGTTTAATAAAAGATACAAGCCCTAGACTAGGAGAAACAATAGATGATCTGGCTGCCTTGCAAAAATGCACTTTAGAGATCATAAGTACCTTCATTAAACAGGGATTACTTTTATGATACCTCTCTACAATCTGATCTACTTCATAATCAAGAAACAGAGCATCCCTTACATACAATTATGCTAGAGAAACAGGCAGCATTCACTGGATGGACATTGGTATAATTAATACAGTTAATACAGACATTGATAAAACTAAATAGACGAAGGTGGGCTGCACTTCATCTATTTATGTACTATGCACTTATCGTTGGGTAGAGTATTCATCGGGAGCCAAGAGTAGAACTTTCAAACACGTTTTTCTACTTTACTAAAGTGCTTTTTATAGTATGAGTAAGGTAGGTCTGTCTTAAAAGTTCTTCCAAACTAACTTTTCCTGCATTCTCTCCCAAATTAAATTTGACCTTACTATGTGATCATATCACTATATCTCCTGGATAGTCCATATCAATGCTATCTGAATGAATATCCTCCTCAGACTTTTATATGCACTTATCATTGGGTAGAGTATTCACCAGGAGCCAAGAGTCAAGCTTTCAAACACCTTGTTTTACTATAAGTGCTTTTTATGGTTTGAGTTATGCTGCCCTTGTGAATCAAACAAGGGGACTCTTCACTCCGTATATTTGCAAGTATATAAATATGTCATGTATATCAATATGCAATGTATATAAAAATATTTTTAGATATTTGTATAGGTTTAAAGGGATGAAACTTCTAGGCTAGGTAATATGTAAACCGGACAGTTCAAATTGGGCAATAGTTGGCCTTCTCACACAAGTAAGTATGTATAACTCACATTGATGCAGATTTGGTTGCCAAACATCTATCTTGACTAGACAATGTAATTGAATTTGAAAGTCCACATACTGAGACAGAATTTGGTATATTGGTCACTCAAACAGCAGTCAGTTGGCAGTTGGCAGCACTAGTAACACTGAAAACAGTTAGGCATTACAATGAGCCCCCCAAAAAAGGGAATTTTTGTGCAAGAATGTAATGAAGGCTTCAGAAGTGTCTTGGGAAAAAGTGAAAAAGACAAAATCGGGCAAGATGACATTATCCTTGGGGCCACCCATCCACCCATATCTTGAAAAGGACATGCACAAAGGATAAGCAACCAAGCACTCTAGCGATAGTCACTGCCCCTTTTGTGGCTTAAGTGCTTAATTTGTTTAAACCCCCACAAAAGCTAACATTTTGGTTGATGGTTGTTCAACTGTATATTAAATAAAGATGTTAACAAATGACTCCTGTACATTTGGATAACAGTGGTCATCTTCTTCAATGGTAAACAATCATCGCCCTATTTGAAGATTTCTACATCAAATACGTTTTATTTGAATATTTACGATACACCGAGTAGATACACGTTAGGAAACATGTGTGACACATTGGAGAGGGTCAGCACTGCAGCAAATGCATTGGAGAGTGTTAGCAATGCAGCAATAATTGAAGGGTGTCAGCAGCAATACATTGGAGAGGTCAGCAGCAAATACATTGAAGAGGGGACACTAGTGGAAGTATCAGAGCTCGACAATGTCTGCATCAGAAGACATTATTTTACAGATAATGAGACTCATGGATACCCTTAGACTCTCATCAGGATTGTGTGAATGTCCAACTTGCTGTTCAACCTCAGTGTTATCCTCAGACACTGATTTGTCTCTTTTGGAGGTGTCAGTAACAGACGTGCTATAAAGTCAAATAATTGCATGAAGTCGTTTCAAATTAACAAATATCAATTTAATTGGCTTTATCTAAAAATATGCGAATAGCACACTACAGCATGGAAGGGCGTATTACGCAATAACACTAGCGAACACTTCTACACTCACACATTCATTTGTAAATAGTTCACCTTAATAAAGTTCCAGCACATAGTCTTTTATAATCAAATGTAATAGATTTAATAGTTTAATATAATAATGTTTAAACCGCTTTATTGATATCTAAGGTTCAGGATATAGGAAATGTATCATGTTTAGTGTTCTACTAATCCACTTTCTACCATTAGACATCCACTACAATCGGCTAAGTGATCACACCTTGCGTATGCTAGTTATGAATGATAAAGGATTAATGCTTAAAATTATATTGTGTTTGGAATGCTAACAGACTAGTTTGAACCAGTATTTTGGCAGGAAGACACGTAGGCAACTGTTGGAGAGTTGACCCTCACCGTTGGAGAGTATCATTTGAACCGACCTACGACCTGCATATACTGGACTGTCCTAAATCCGGAACCAATGGAAGAATGCCATGACATCAGCAATGTTTTTTATGTACCACAAACTGTATATAAACTAGGCACTGTGACCATCATTCAGTCTACTTTGACCAAAGGCTTCAGGACTGAATGACTGTATGCTGGATCCAGTGCACTACTTATGTATCAGCTCTACTTTATTTTATTTAGTTTACATCTTGCAATTAAAACTCTTTTGTGCGTTGGAACCACATTGATCGCAGTAGACAATATTTATTGATAGCGACTAGACAAACATAACAGTGCACACTGAGCGACAAGGTGGTGCATGTGAAGTTGAGGAAGATGCACAACAGCGTTGGGCAGTCTGTTTTGGAACGGCCATTCTAGTGCCTAGCAAAAAGTGGACATAGTCTGAGCCTTGTCAAATGTTACATATTTTCCTTTTTTGTGGACAAATCACCACATTCATCAGAAAATTCCCTCTTAATCCTCTTCCTTAAATCAAGAGCTCATGTTTACTTTGAGATTGAATTTGACAAATCGTGTTTGGGTTTGAGGATGCTTTTGTCAACTTTCTTCCAGCATTACCTTTTTTACTAGTAGAAGTTGTAACAGTAGTACTACTGCCAGTACTGATACTGGGCTACTACTGATGTGTACAGTGATCCATGCTTGCTAAGATACTAATTTTCTCAAATAAATCAATATACTAGTTATCTCAGAATGATATCTATCTAACTCAGTCTGTATATACTGTCTAGTATTATTATATATATGCAATGCATTAACTACAACCAGTGGCTACTAGTCTGTGTAAAGTAAAGATTGAAATTAAAAGCAATTGATCAGCAAAGTATTGTAGCTGACTATTCTTTACAGAAATGCTTTACAATAATGACAGGATTGTATTGCTTTCCTATGCACTTGGTTTATTCTTGTCCCAATCGGGACCCATGGTCCCTGCCAGCGCTAGCGCTGCGCTTCCTCTGATGGCTGCAGCCATCTTGAATTCAGGTCTGCGTAATCCTTTTATTAACTTCATCCTTCGCTGTAATAGGCTACCTTTATTGCAAACAGGATATTTAAGGCACCTGACCCTGCAGTCAGGTGCCTGTTCTTTGTGTTAAATCTCTGGCATAGGATCAAGACGTGGCTCCCTGCCCTCCAGTTGCTGTTCCATGCCACCCTTTCTCAGACACCACTTACTCGTGTTGAGCTCGCTGTTCCAGTGATTCCTCAGTTGCTGTTCAGTGCTACCCATCCTCAGACATCACTTCCTTGTGTTCAACTCACTGTTCCAGTGATTGCTCAGTTGTTGTTCCATGCTACTCATTCTCAGACATCACTTCCTTGTGTTCAGCTCACTGTTCCAGTGATTCCTCAGTTGGTGTTCAGTGGTACCCATTCTCAGACATCACTTCCTCGTGTTCAGCTCGCTGTTCCAGTGATTGCTCAGTTGCTGTTCCATGCTACTCATTCTCAGACATCACTTCCTTGTGTTCAGTTCGCTGTTCCAGTGATTTCTCATTTGCTGTTCAGTGCTACCCATCCTCAGACAAGATTTCCTCATGTTCAGCTCTCTGTTCCAGTGATTTCTCATTTGCTGTTCAGTGCTACCCATCCTCAGACAAGACTTCCTCATGTTCAGCTCTCTGTTCCAGTGATTTCTCCGTTGCTGTTCAGTGGTAACCATTCTCAGATATCACTTCTTTATGTTCAGCTCTCTGTTCCAGTGTGTGTGCTCGCTGTGTGTGTCTATGTTAGGGAATTTAGACTGTAAGCTCCAATGGGGCAGGGACTGATGTGAATGATTTCTCTGTACAGCGCTGCAGAATTAGTGGCGCTATATAAATAAATGGTGATGATGATGATGATGAGGATTTCATATAAACACTAAAACAAAAAAAATAAACAACACAAATAAATAAATAATCACATTCATATAATAACAATCTGATTAGTGCACTGATCTAATAAATAGATCTCAATTGTTAAAAATATATACATATCTTTTTCTTTTGATCGGATATTAATGTGTGAGAGTCTCCTTATTTTTCCTTAAATCCCAGTATTAGATCTTCTCTTAAGAGTATATAAACAAGACAATGTATTCATCTAATCGATAGATATCCCCAAAATCTTCAATCACTGTTTATATTCAAAACCGATAAGGTTGAGACCAATAAATGTAACAACAGTCTTCACAAATGGTTTTCTTAGGCAAATGTCAAAAATAAAAGTTATTATCTGCGTGGCTGTGTAATCAGGCCCGGCGCTCCCATTAGGCAAGGTTAGGCAGTTGCCTAGGGCTCTGGAGGGCGCCACAGATTAAAAATTCCTTTAAAACTGTGCAGCGACCGCTGACCATACCTTTCACGGCCGCCGCACAGCTTCAGATACATCCACAGGGAGGGGGGGAGGGACTATTGCTCACCACCACCGCCGCCTCTCTGCTCCGTCTGCTTCCCTCCACTCACTGACTAACTGTCGGGCGTGACATCATCACCACGGCCCGACAGTGTCAGTGAGTGGAGGGGAGCAGATGGAGCAGAGAGGAGGCAAGTTAAGGTAAGAAAAGACGCACATTTTCAAAATCGGCGCCCCCACCCTGCACACTTACACACTATTTTGTAAGTGTGCAGGGTGGGGGCGCCGATTTTGAAAATGTGCCGTGGGGGGGGGGGGGGGGGGCGCGGGGCGCCGATTTTGAAAATGTGCCTAGGGCGCCACGGACCCTAGCACCGACCCTGTGTGTAATATAGCTCAATAAACAATCAGCGCAGAGATGTGATGACAAATTAACACCTGACGATATCCAGTCTTTTAGCAAATGAATCTCAAATGCATGCAGATAGATAATCAAAGTGTATAACTGGCAGGAAAAAAGCGGCTTTCACATATAGGGGCATATTCAATTCTCGGCGGAGATGCAGAGAATCTCGCGGTCTGCGCACGATTACCGTTATTACGGTAATCGTGCGCAAAAAAAAACGTTAATACAGTAATTTACTCGCTGGATTTCAGCTTGCAGCGAGCTGAGCCGCAAGATGAAATCCAGCTAACTATTACAGTATTAACGGTAATAGTTTTTCTGCGGCGCAGAAAAAAAATTTTGAATATGCCCCATAGTGTGAAAACGGGTTCTATATATTTGAATCCGGCAACCTTATTACCCGTATCACGCCTCCTCTGTGTATGTTCTAAGTCTGTTCTCCCGATGACTCACTTGCTTCTCTTAATGGGTTTCGGTCACGCTGAAAGCCGATATTCCCGACAGCCAAATTGCCATTCCAGTGAGTGAACAATTCTTAAATCAAGCAAATACAAAGATATTGAAACAAGGAATTATAAAGAATCCGGAGTACTGTTCTTCCTTACGCGTTTCATCACAATAAGTGATTTCTTCAGGGGACCGATCATAAAAGGTATCCATATCTAATCCTGGGCGTCTATTAAACCCTTGTCCACCTCCTTCATCTAATTGATTAGCTGACAACTGTGAAAATGTGTTACTTTGTTAACAGTATTGCACAAAAACATTCCAAAGATGTTCAGCTATTTGATCAATAAAAGCTTATTCTTCTGTAAAAACTTTTTTACACCTTTCCACAAACTCTTTCTCAACTAGACAAATAAAATAATTTCTTTTTCATTCAAATAAAGTTTCTTAAAACATCAATGTTTTTATTTGATATTATATAATCTCACAATTCATCTTATTTCCACAATTTATTCCATGTTATTTTTGTTATGAGCATATACTGTATTTTTGAGTTGGATAAATCCATATTAAGATATCCCCTAATGAAAAATAATAAGAAAATATATAATAAAAATAAAAATAGAGAGAATTAAAATAAATATGTAAATAAAAATAAATAATGTATATGAAAAAAATGTGTATGAGAAATATATACAATGGAAAAACAAATGAATATAAAAGATAGAAAGAAAAAATATAAAAAATACATACATCTGGTACAATGATACTGAAATATATATATATATATATATATATATATATATATATATATATATATATTGTAACAAAGGGAGGCATTTTTCTGACAAGAGGCAGAGAAAGTATACAAACAGAATAAAACATTGGCACAGGTATGCACCTAGGTTGAGATTAAACCAGGTAAAAACGTATGTGTAGTTTAAAGTTTCTTAACTTACATGATTTCCTCTCAGCAAACAGACAGGGTGTGTCTGGGCAAACAGAGCCACTGATGGGTGTTTTCTTTTAAAGAGAAGGTGCGTGTGTCAAATGTCCATCAAGCTAAGGCTGGGGGAGGAGTAACATGTATAAAAGCTTGTTTGTGCCATTTGTTCAGGGAGATCAATGCTGGGTAAGCTGGCTGGTCTTGAGACAGCTGAGCTATGTCTAGCTAGCGTTTAGGGTCTCCAAGTATTGCTGTGAAATCTATACGGTGTCAAAACATTTACCATCCTGACAATAAAGCACCATAAAAAGGAAGAAGTTGTACGCGTGTGCTTCTGCAGTAGCGGGCTCTTGCCACAATATATATATTTTTATATATATATATATATATATATATATATATATGTATATATATATATATATATATATATATATATATATACATATATTGCGCGTTGTGCAAAACAAAATAGCCAGAAATTATGTTTTGCCTCGTTTTGAGATCCGAGTTTGGCAAAAGAAACCAAGTTCACTCAGGTCTCCAACATCGGATTTCATCTGATAGATTTTGTGCAGGGTAACATAGGATTAATGTCCAAGAATCTTTTTTTATGGGATTTTTAAATGTATTAGTTTATATATTTCATCCCAAAAGAAGGATATTTTTGGGCATGTCCACCATATCTGTTAAAGATTTCCAACAAGCTGAATCTGAAGAGACATACATCTTATGAAGTTTGGCAGGGGTAAAGTACCATCTTTAACATATTTTGTATGCTATTTCCTTGATTGTGGTTGAAATGGAAGCTTGGGCTGTTCTGTGTCTAATTAGTTCCCAACAATCTTCTTTATATGGAGTGCCAAGATCAGATTCCCATTCCAACTCATGTCTTATATTAAAAGTTGTTAATTTGTCATTGAGAATATTATAAATATATAATATTATTATATATAAGTTGTAAAGATCATTCCTTTTTGCATAGGAGTTTGTAGACAAAATGATTTAAAGACTGTGGGACTATGGAAGGTATCTGGACAAGGAAGTCAAGAGACAACATTCTTATTAGAAAGAATTGAAAAGTAATGGATGCTTTTTAGAGAGTGAGATAAAAGAGAAGTGAGAGCTAAGAAATTACTTTCTATGTCTACCCATACTATGGTATTAGGGGGCTAAAAGTTATAACAATTTGTGTTAAGTGCAAGACCCAATATTATAATTTAGCATCAGGAAAACTTCTACCACCTGCTTTAATTAATTTTTTGAGAATAATTTGATTTATTCTCGGAGGTTTCTTTTTCACACAAATTTCAAAAACTTTTTTTATGGATCATTTAAAGCCGAATATGGGACTGAAAACTCAAGACTTTGAAACTAGTAAAATCATTTTAGGAATATATTCATTTTAATGGCTATGATTCTGTTCAAGAAATAATCAAAGGTTTCCAAGATGAGATATATTTTTCAATTCTTTTTAAAACAGGAGGGAAATTTTCTTGATATAGGTGTGGGCAAAGCAGGATGACCCCACTGGAGAACCACAAAAGACAATTCTAAACACCCCCTTTCTTCTACGTATAAAAACAAAAAATTATTATTATAATTGTGCAGTAGCATAACAGCTAGGTGTCCGCAGGATTATAACAATATGTTCATTGTACACAATAGTGGGCAGGGCCTTGAGACACAGAGCTATTTCCTATTGCAACAGTGAACAAAAGACTTGGCTGATATCTCAAATCAATGGGCTGTAAACTGGAACTATTCGCTGTATTGTTTCAATTTTCAAATAAAATTCAACTTTTTCACTCTTTTGGAGTTGTGCCCAAGTGATTTGTGAACACACTGCAGGAAACCATTCCTGATATCTTTACAATAGGGTATAATATGATGAGGTGATAGAGATGCCAAAATATTTTCTTTTTCTAATTTGCCATTTCAGATTAAACAATGAGGTCAGGTATATTTTGTTTGGAGTGGGGATGTGTAGCATTAGGTCTTCTGAGTTTGTGAATTTGGATTATATCTTGAGACTTTACTTTAGTCCTCAATAAGTTTACAGAGATTCCTTTTTTTACAATTTAAGATTTTTTTTAAATAGGGCATTTAACTTTTAGCCAAAAGCAGAATAATTTAAAAATACAATTCCGTTTTCAAAATGTACAAAACAAGAGTCGGTTCCTCATCAGCATCACTTTTCTTTATCCTGCTTCTTATCTTTACTAATGCTCTTTGTCCTACTCCTCATCTGTACCACTGTTCTTAATCACGCTTCTCATCTGCCCCAATGCTCTTCATTCTGCTCCTTATCTACAACTGGCAAATGGCTGACTCCTGGAGCCTCAACACTGTACACTCCTTTGTGATTTGCTCAGCCCAGCCAGCAGCACACTCTGCCAATAACAAACCAGTTCTGAATTGTGCATTCCCATCTGTACTTGTGCAAAACATCAGCGGCTCCAGCCTGACCTTCCCTCCTGCAATCAACCTTCCAATTACTTCAATCACCCTACCAGCTTCCATCCTCAGCACCTGTCTAATTTACCCTCCAGTGGCTCCTGCCTAATCTACTCTCAACCGTTCAACTCTCCAGTAGTTTCAATCAACCCTCCAGCTTCTGTACTCCAATGAACTCCCTAACCTACCCAAACCTCCAGAAGCCCCTTCAACTGAAACCAGTCTTCCACCAACCCTCCCCCACCCCCATGACTTTGCTACAAGCTACTGACAACCTTCCACCTGTTTACCTCATTGTCATACCTTACTGCAATTGTCATTCCTTGTCTCTTCCCACCCCCCATTGCCACTGTCATTCCTCATTGCCCTTGACATTCTATCTCTGTCATACTTTATTGCCTTTGTCATGCCTTTTTCCTTTTTATATCTTTTAATTTTTTAACAAGAGTCAAACTTGACACAAGACCCAGTTTTGAAGGTCTGCTCTATACAATAAATGTGCCGGCATGGCTTTCACAACCCACCATGTAGTATTGTCATTGCTTTTAATTTTGGAACAAATGCTTCCACATAGTCTCATTGTGTTCCACATTTTAGATAACATTGACACCAATTACAAGGAGTCCATGAGAGACATTGAAGAACATACATTGCCTGCGGTATTGAAGTAGTGGGCAGGAGGTTCCTTGGTCTCCCTCTGGTGTCACTGACAAAGGACACGAAGAGCCTACTAAATTTGACTAAGGAGGAGGCACTATGGTAATAGATATTCAAGGTCAGAGGATATTCTACGCTGCCAGACACACGCATTTTTTAAAAAACACCCACTTGCTTGGGGACGGTGAGAAAGGGGGTGTTACATTTATTTATTTTAGCTTTGTGGCTTTGTAGGATTTCAAAATTAAGTCATAATGTGATAAAAATAGCCAGCAATAACATTACAGATCTGTGTGCAATAGTTGGGGCAGATAACTCCATCCATGATTGTGCATTGCATTCATAACAGTCCCACTAAACAATATCAGACTCTCCCATGTGTCATCAACACTAAGCTTCCCAAAGCCTGTTTGAATTCAGTCGGCACAGAACTAACATGTGCAGAGAAGGCAACAAAGAATGAAGTTACTTAGCAGTATATATTACACAGAGCAACTAAAATAAACATGATTATTTGACAGACAGTGAGAAAGTGCTGTGAATCTCAGAGATGCAATGCTTTATTGGCAAATATGTACTTTCAGCTTAATACCTGGAGTCACTTGTTTAAAAGTTGAAATGCCTTTTCAGTGAACATGTAACCTCGGATATGTTTATGCTTGCTGTTGCAGTCCAAAATACATTAACTTACAATTATATAATGTGTAGTAAGCAATGACCTAACTATATCCTAATTGTAAACACGACTGAAAACATTTTTATTTATTTTTACAATTCCTAACTTATTGGAACTTTACTTTTTAACATTCAGGGGTGTGTTTGTTTATAAAAATAACACATGATAAACCAAATAAGTTTGATTATAATTTCTTTAAAAGGATGACTAATTTTGGTTTGTGTTCTGTTATATAATTTTATTATTTTGCAAGATTAACCAATACAAGTGTTGCAGTTCCCCATATGTGTTTGGAATATGTCTTCTGATTGATGGGATTTTGGAACAAATGCTTCCACATAGTCTCATTGTGTTCCACATTTTAGATGACATTGACACCAATTACAAGGAGTCCATGAGAGACATTGAAGAACATACATTGCATGCCTCAGTCTAAGATGTACCTGTTTTCCATGGGCATATGATCACGTCCGACGTTTGACCACTCAACTAATGATACTTTCTCATATTAAGTTAATTTTGATAGATAAGGAGGTTTGAGTGTGTTTGCAGGGTATTGAATTTTTAATTATTAACTAAAACTATTAAAATAGATAAAATGCTTATGTTTATGGATATACATACTTAAATGATGTGTGATTGGCCTATGGCAACACAACTGTCAGAGCAGCAGCGTTCCCCCTCCTTTTACATCTGTTTTTCTTCCTGTCAATGCATGCAAGTGTAATAATCAATAATCATTGTTAATGACATGTAGAATGCATGTCATTTAATATTTCTATACAGGTCAGGAATGGGGTAGTGTGTGTGTGTGTGTGTGTGTGTGTGTATATATATATATATATATATATATGAAAACAGGGATACTCTGCACTCTCCAAACACATAATTAATGCTGTACCAAGTACTGTTCTATATTAAAAACAGGGAATGTTAGTTCCACATATTGCAATATATGTTAATGACCAACTCATGCCAAAGTCTTCCCATTCTGGTCAGTCCTAACATGATCAAATGCTATGCTATTTTATCTGGGCTTAAGGCTTACCTGCACACAGCTTTTAAAGGCAAGTCTTTCCCGAGCACTAACAGCCATGGGAGACCTGGGACTCACCTGACACAAGTTGGAATTAATTAATGTAAAGAATGGGGTGTTGCATTATATATATATAATATATTTTATAACACATGTCCACACACACATACAGCATACTTAGGCCACATGTGAGGTCTAATGTATTTATATATGTAAAAGCTTTTGATTAGGATTACCTAAAACAAAAATAGTTGAATAATAATTATAGTTAAATAATTTTTTTAGAATGATAAAATAAACTATATTTAACAGAAGCTAAGAGTATGTTAGCACAAAAAATAACAATAGAGTTATATCTTTTGGCCTAGGTCAGTGACAGGTTACGTACAAATCACCATGAACTTTTCAGGAATAGAATTTCCTGGATATGTGCCTTATTTACTGTATTTATCCATGAAGTAATCCATCTGTCTGCAAAGGCGCAACGCACTGAATTATACATGTGTATTCCAAATCATTGTTTTTGCAGTTGCCATGGAAAAAAGTTTTATGTGAATATTTTCCCTTTAAAATGAAAGGCATTGTATGATCTTTTTAATTGTATTTCTTTAGTGTTTCCCAATAAATCATCAAAAGTTTATAAACAAAAGTTTGATACTAAATTTAAACAGTTATTTAAAAATAAATACAGTAGGAAATTTATAGAAGAGATGCTGATGACAAAATGTTGATTTACTATTTATATCATTTAAAGCATTTTGGCAAATGTAACATTTTATGCCAGCAACAGCATGGCTTAGTGGGTCATGATGGAGGTGATTGTGGAGGGGTTCAATCGCTTGCTGTTTCTGATGGCAGGAGTTGTATGGTTTCTGCTGAATGCATTTAGGGGCAACTATATGCTCAGTTATGTGCCCACATGCAAAAATGGCATTTTGTGTTGCAGAATAAAATGTTAAAATTTTAGGTGGTGGAGAATCTGCATTTATTGTGGGTCCCACATTATGACTTCAGGATAGCAGAGAGCTAGAGATCCTCCCTCACCCCAGGCAGAGTTCTTCATTTTTACATGGTGTTGAGTTGTCAGTGATGGTGTGGAAGCCTATACTGTCACCGAAATGCCATGTGCGCTTTCTAGGTTTGAAATGGGAAAGCACATAAATTAAAATGTAACAATCTAACACACATTAAAGAATTGTAGAAGAAAAACTAAAATTTAATTAATCCTTTAACTGCCATTGTCATACATTCTACGGCATAACCTTCAAGCCTTTAAGATGGTAGCAATGCTAGAATCTATGATGTTTGCTTCTCTGGAATTTAGATCCACATTCATTAATGTGTCTTAAACTGGGTACACACTATTGAGAAATGGGATTTCTGTAATGAGTGTACCAACGACTGAAAGTCCCGATGATCATGCACCTACACAATTTACCTTCAGATCTCTGATCTTCATCTATCATAACCATCTGCTAAAAAGATTGTGACGCTGCACACACTCTGCAGATATCTGCCTACAGTGCTGGTCCTGTGTGCGAACACACTTCCACATTTGTCGGACACCAATCCTTCGTTGATCATGATGTTCAGGAAGTTTAAAAACCAAATTAGAGATGCAATGTGTTTTGGTTCGATAAGACATGATTGTGGGAGCATACACACTATCTGACCAAATGGTCGCCTATTGTGTGATCTACACTATAATTCCATAAGTGTACATCCAGCTTTAGAGAGTACTGAAAAAAGGTTCTTTATAAGAATCAATGATTCTTAAAGAGGTGCTTATTGTTGCATTCATATTTTCATTTGTTCAACAAAGAAAACTACCAATATGTATGTAGACGTAATCTGTCTGCTTCTAGCTCTGTGGATATTTTCCCCTTAATCATGGGAAAACATCTGCCTGCTTCTGGTTATTATTTTTATTATTATTATTATTATGCTTTTTGTATAAGGCGCCACAAGGGCTCCACAGTACCGTTGAATGGGGGTGGGTCAAGTAACTACAGATTACACACCAAGCAGACATTAAATGAGTTACATTGTAGGGCAAAACAGACAACAACAACAATGACAACGTGTGGCAGAACAACTATCAATTACACAATCAACAGACAGAAATTATCACATAGGAGGGAAGGGGATAGACCAGGAAGTATGTCAGCGTGAAGGGAGCCAATGTCAAAGAGCATGGGTGAAACTAACAGGGTCGGAGGTAATGAAGGAGGCATTTTAGGGTGCAAAATGTTTTTGATTTGAGGAGCTGGTCATAATGAGACATTCCTAGATGACTGTGAGCTAGGTACAGCACCATGTCTTATATTGTGCCCACATTTGCATGCCACAACAATTGGGCTTTACCAAACACTTTCATTGTGCTGTCTTTTAAACCAGCCAAGTGCACTTTATACACAAAAGAGCATTTATTGGCACAATTCTACCAATGTAAAATACAAAGGTTACTCATTAAATAATACAGGCCTAATATCCTGTCATTCTAATGAGTTATGATACATAAATGTGACTCCAATAAGGACTGTTTTAAAAGAAAAAGTAGAAATCATAATTAACTGAGAGAGTTGTCCACAAGTAATAGTTGGCAAGACTTTGAAATTAGTTTTTTACGTTTGGACAATGAGCATCTCATCTGGGACACAACCCCACAGAGTAAATGTGCTGGGCATCTGCATAACTTTACAGTTAATACATTACATTTCTGTTTTCTGATATTCCCTTTCCATGTCTGTCTTTTATCATTTACTTTGCTATTTTGACTATATTAGTGGGATGAATTATATATCTGATATAATCACTTTTGTATCATCTGACTTTTGCGAAAGTACTCATGGACAGTTGAACATTTACTGTAGTATATTACCCTGTTCTTAATTTAAACAACAGTGGAATGAGATTAACCACACTTCAAAATGATGAAGGAATGTTTTATTAACACTTACTGCACTTTGGCTGAATAGTCTATAGTGTAAGGATTATTGACAAATTGTTTTCTATAGTAATCAACACCTAAGTTGCGCTAACATAAGAAGATTTACAACCTCCCTTCAATAGGTGTCTTTTATTTGTTATGCGTGAATGCTTTCATTAATATGCACACTCTACTTTAAAGTGAACTATGCTACATATGCATAGCTTTTGAATGTTCCTTTTATTCTAACAAAAATAAATAAAAAATGAACTATATTATAATAATAGTTAAGTAATACATCATCATGTTTCCATATTACCTTGGGACACAAGCAGCCAGGTTGGGCACATTCACACAGCGCCCTTGGAAAGTTCAGCTTACAGTTTAATTTGTTTGTAGGCGTTGGGCTCTATTTCACATTGCAGAGACTATATTTTTTATCTAACTTTTGTTTTGTAGTAAATCAAATTCAAAAGTAACACTGTGAACTGTACAACAAAAGTAAGGTTAACTTAAATTTTGAAAAATCACAGTGCTGTGAATTTAAACCTATTTCAAAACTAAGTCAGGTCCCTCGTGGACATCCATCAAGGCCATTATCTGACCTGGGCAGCTTAATCCAAATGGAATGCAATTTTAGATAGCGCACTCCAAGAACACTGTTAGTGCTAACTCTTTTACTTACTGAACCAGCTGCTGTACAGTGCTGTGTTCCCCACATTACAATACCAGTGGCGCACGCAGGGGTGGTTTCTGAGTCTCTAGAAAACCCCCCTGCGCTAACTAAGTGGCCACTGTACTATACAGCAGCCGCGGCGCTGTCAAAGAAGCGTCCGCGGCGGTGCTATATTGTATACAGCACCGCCGCGGACGCTTCTTAGACAGCGCCGCGGCTGATGTATAGAACAGCGCTGGCAAAACGGAGCATGCGCAGCAGCTCTCTCTCGGGGCTTTTTTTTTGGGGTCTGCGGGGGGAAACCCCCCCCCCGACAATCCTCCGTGCGCCCCTGAATACATTGGTTATACACTGCTCTGATCAGTTTGTATTCTAAATAGGACAACAAATACTATTTTCATCAAATTGATTGATGAGACTTTTATTGCTAGTTCAAGGAAACCACTGTTAAAAAACATTTTTTCATGAAAATATTTACAACATGTTATTTGTCCTGTTTTGTGTTTTACATATATAGTTTGTTGTTGAAAATGGCATTTAAACAACATGTTTAGCAATTCCATCCTTTATATATAGCACATATACAACAATTAAAAATCCGCCATTAAAGTTTTATTTTTACATCCCCTTTCACCTCTCTTTTGTCCTAGTCACTTGCATTTTAGCTAAATTTTGTGGCAGAAGACAGACCTGCATCAGGTTGTAGCAGAGAACAAACCAATGGACTGGGATTGCCATAAGGAGAAACGTGTGATAACAGGTTGTAGCTGGTGAATGTGCAATGGGATAGGTGAGCAACAAATGTGAAAGATTGAGACTCAACCTGTTACACTGAATGATAGATGGAAACCAGTAGACTGGATGTCTATTAATTACATCTGCATAAAACAGGAACTATCATAGACAGCAATATCAAATCAGAGATGCAATGTTGTTATACACTTTCCAAAGTGTTGCAGCAGGAGAACCATGGTTTCTGTCCCTCCTCCCTGGACCTGTGGCTGAACTGCCACGATGATGTTAGACTGGCTTTAGGTTACTCATCCCTCATTAAATATAGTGGTGAGCAGTAGCTAAATAAAACTTAAAATTAAGAATACTGGTGTAGCTTTCAAAACATTCAATTTCTTCAACTTTAATGGCAACCTAAAAACCATTAAATATTTTAAGGTACCCTTAATTAGTTTAATAATTTCATACAAACTACAAGAAGGAGTTCACAATTAGCTCCTGTGTTGAGGTTACTGTGAACATAAAGGTTGATGATCCATAATCTAGAAGTAAGCTGCAGTCACCAGGGAGCTCAATATCAGTAATATTCTATATTTTTACTGTAAACATGAAAAGCCCACCCACCCCCGAGGTGTTCCCCCTTCCCTACCCCTTTTCTTTCTGTAATTAATACTTCAATAAAAAGTTCCTTCTCCCAAAAAAATTGTTATAAATACAACAGGAAATGACTCATTAGATGTATGCAGGACTGGACCATTGGTGCAGGTTTAAAGAGTCAGAAGTTATTTTAGTTCAAAATAGCCAAGTGGGGATTAAAACAATAATAAATGCAGTAGTTCTGCTGTTATTATAATTTCACTGACTAATTAAATGAGTGAGGGCTTTCTTTTTCTTGGTGGATTGATGAATAGTTATTGCAGAGTTGGCATTTAGCATCAAAAGAGTTCTCCCAGTGTGGACACAGACCAGCAATATGCTCAATTGATAGATGGAGGTATACCTAGGCTGCTGATATGTCTAAAATAGTGACATTATGGTGTTCTCTCCATCCTGATACTGTATATGCTAATATTACTCTTGCCTACTCCTTACCAGCGACACCACAGTAAATGTTTACTTAGTAGCTTAAAGTTAATACGCCATCACATGCTGTCAACCCTAAGCCTGGGCTGCTTTGGAGGCTTCCCTAATTATACAGTTGACCTTACACACTAGTTATGTGGTACTTTCGCTTTAAAGCACTACAGTTTGTGTCGAGAATATAGGTTTGAAAGACTCTTCAGTGGCAATTTACATGTCAGCAAACCTTGACAGTTCTGTTATGATTTGGATAATGTTTAGTGATGCTTTGATTAGAAAGTACTAAATCAAAATAAAATGATAGTTTTAAACTTAAATATCCTTTGTTTGCTGATCTCTGCAGCATAGGCCCGATTTTTCAAATTTTGCTGAGAATTTAAATTATTATCACTTGTCTTTTTTTTCTCTGTGAAACATATTTTATGATCTTTCATATGTTATCATAGTTATCTTTAAGAAGATAAAAGCATTAGAAAATTAGACTCCAAGGGGGGTTTTCAATTGTTAGCGTTAACGGGGAAAAACGAGCGCTCAAAAAATATTACCGTTTATACGGTAATATTGCGCGCGAAAAGCGTTAATACGGTAGTTTACTCGCGGAATTTCAGCTCGCCGCTCAGGGAGCAGCGAGATGAAATTTCGCGAGTAATTACCATATTAACGCTAAGATTTTATGAGCGCTCGTTTTTCCCCGTTAACGCTAACAATTGAATACCCCCCCAAGAATAAACTTAGAAATATGTTTAAATTCTGGCAGCAGTCTTTTTAGTCCTAGGCTCTGAGGACAAAACCAGTGCAAACAAGCAACTATTTCAGGTCAAGCAATTGTGATTGTAGGGCACAAAGATATGAGTGATATTAGATTTAAAAAATTAACCAGCTAAACTGTTTTGATACAACACAGATCACTGCCACTTGCAAGTAGCACTGGGATCAATGGGCCTTGGAACCAAATACAGAAAATATTTCCTCCAAATGCTGCAGGCAATTTTTAAATATTACATTTCGGCAGAAAATATCCTCATGAAAAAACAATGGACCTGCAAACCTTCAGAAAATTAGCAGCAGCAGCTGGTAAGACCAACTCTTCATCAGCTGCTTTCACTTAATAAATACAACCTTTCCTAAGCTGATTTATCTCTGATCTTCTAACATTAATTTGCAACCATTCTAAAAATAGCTTTACATTACTGAAGAGTAAACTCCCTTTTAAAAAGGTCAATAAAAAGTCAAACCTAAACAAATAATGGAAAACAAACAAAAGACAAAGCAGTGAATACTCTAAGAAGTAAACCTATCAAAACCGGTAACAATGACTGGTCCCAGCTACTTCATCAAGCCTTTCATAATACCCTCAAAAAATGGGACCATTAACATCCCTCCATATCAGCCACTTTGGATATCAATTCGCCTTCCCAAACTCTGATGGGAAGTGTTCTTCTTTCTCTGTAACTCCAGGAACCAACCACTGAAACGTGTCACACTGGAATCGAAAAAGAAAATTGCAAAAAATCATTTTTTACACCTGGCACATCGATCCTTAAATGAAATATTATTCTGCAGGCACAGCATGAGCAACAATTTCAACAAATGAACCACTGGTAATGTAGATGCAGTCTGCCTATTAATCATTAGAACCACACCCAAGGTAACAGGCCCAAAACATGTTCACTTATTCTGCAAAACAGAATCCTATACCTTGACTACAACTACAATGGAAGATCACTCACAAAAAAACTAATTTTCTAGTATTAAACCAGCTACTTGGCCACTTACAGCACATCATGCACTTCTCAAATAAACTCCAAAGCAATGGAGTTAGCTACATCTGTATAAACAATTATAAATCTGCAACAGAAACTTTCGCTTCCTGACAACATTGCAGATGGACAAAACAGGTTACCAGACAAACAAATCCTCATGCCTGGCTGCTGACACATGTATTGTCCATAATGATGAAGATGCTTAACTCCCTTGGTCATCAGGCTGAACCTACGGCAAAAAAAACATCTGAGAGACATCACATGTCAAAAAAAAAATATTTAAATGGCAAAGAATCAAGTAACTGCAACTTTACTTTTATAGCACCAGTGACCGTTTTAAACCACAATTCTCAGACTCTGCAATTTAGCCTCAAGTAAACAAAAAAAATCATCTGCCTCACCTGAACCAAATCTAAATCAATTCCAAAAAAAAAAAACTAACAAAGAGTTCTCCATCTTTTCAAGTGAAAGTGGTACACCAAAATCTTTGGTCACATGCCTAAAACAATTCAACAAAAATGTACATGGTCCAATAAAAGGGCCTGTCGGGATATACTGTATATTGATCTGTGTAAGTCCCTGATCATGCTTAGTGTAACTGTTACTAGCCAGTATATCTATGTCCCTGAGCATGCACAGTGCAGAATCAGCGCACCTCCCACCTCCAGGTTTAACAGATTCTCTAATTACTGGGCAACATAATAAATCACTTAACAAGCAACCAGTGCCAGATCAATGATATTTATTAAGTGTTTGGAGCCTCCTGAGGATTATTTGTGTTTGAGCTCAGCTTGCCCTGACTTCTCTACCTTCTCCACTCCTTTAAAAAGGTTAATATTTCATTTTTATTGTACTCCCTGCCCTTGAACATGAGAATGTACCTTGACTATCCATGTTCCCTGGTAGTAACAAAATTGGGGGGACAAATAACATGGGGTTTCTGATTCTACTATAACCAGCACTAGGCTTAGCCAGCTGGAACTGGTGGCACTACAGCAGAGGAATCCGCAGTGTGGAGTCCCACTGCCATGATGCCAACAACTCTCTGGATTCCCTAGGGGGTTAGGGTCCGCAAAATAAAATGTGGGCCCAGCCCCGTGCTAACAACACTAGGGCTCTTCCCACACTCCTGGACAGAGGGTGAGGAGTAACAAAAGTATTTATTTAAGTCTCACTTATCAACAATCGAATGAATGATATCCAGCATAAGCTTTAGTGTAGAACTACAAGCACAAGCATACCCATGGCAGCCAGGGCACGCTGTCGAACCTGCTGGCATTACTTGTTTAATGTCGAGATTGTGACTGTCAACATTTTTTATTGTCGACAATCACAATGTCTACATTTTCAGCATGAAGGCATTATAAATGTGTCGGTATTTACAGCGCCATTTTGGTATTGACAGGATAAGTGTTGGCATTTTCAACGTTGGGAGTATGTTTACCACTGCTTGGGAGGTATGGATCTACAGTAGGCCTTACTGGGCTTTCAAACCTATCAAGACCAATGAGAAAATATTACTGCGCACACACAGGCCTGAGGTTATGGAAAGACCACATAGGGTGGCAGGGCCACTTGGCTCATCATTTTTAAAGATTATGTATATTAACAATTATTCCTATGCATATTATTAGCATGCATATTATACATATTATAACCATGCATATTTGCCAACTGGATCTATTTTCCAGCTCCACATGTTTTTCTCTGGGAATATTTGTCCTTCAACAAAATAAAATTCCATTTTGATCTGGTTAGATGCTATTCTTACCATATATTCTAATGTTCTAGAATATTTAATATGTACAGTGATGTTATATTCAACTTCAGTAAACTTCACATGATGGAGATTGTTGTACTCCATATTCGGCTGAGACAGTTACATGCGTAATGTGTGTAGTAGCATTAGTCCAGCATCAAAGTGTTCCTGGAAAAAGATGCCAACTATGACATTGTTATCATGTATTTTAATGGACTGAATTATTTCCGTTGATTTATTTTGTAAAGATATGACCACGGATATCCACAGCCTTGATGGGAATAAGGTGGCACAGAAAAGGTTGCACATTACTGAACAAGCTTTACCTTTTGTGTTTTCAATCAATTAAATATGGTATTGTGAGATTATATATAAAAAGCTTAGAAATAATAAGATGTTAAAAACAAATGTATTTATGTTAAACATATAAATGAATTAGTGTGACCCAATTTGACTTGTTCTTGTGCTTTTCATCTCTATTATGCTGTTTTATATTGGTATTATTCCCAGCCAATTATAATGTATTATTTACTGTGCAACGTTGGAATATATCACAAAATATGTCGCACTTTATACAAATAAGACAAGCTGGAACAATATTACACGGCTAGTAGACATGTGTTTACCGTACATTTATTCTTTGTCTCTATTCCTATACATCTTGATAATATAGAATGAATCAGCAGTTATGAAGCCAAAGTTTATACATCATCATCACGTGTTTAGAAATCTCTAATAAATAACCTAATGATGGAAATTTATAATGAATGGTCAAAAAATTTAACTTTGGAGATCTGTCAAGGAATTATACTTTTTGTCTAGATTTGCCAATTTACATTACAGTCAAAATGTGCCCATTAATATAATAATATGGGGGAAGATATTCATTTAAAAGAGGTGATTACCATAGATTTTGTGATCTCACAGTTTTTATAGCCATTTATTGTTTTATAATATAAGTGTCTCCTAAATGTCTAGGTAATATGAAAAAATTGTGATATAGGCAGTAAGGATTATTTACAAACATGCAAAATTATAAACCAGCAGTCTATATGCCATTTGTGATGTTATTCCTTTATTTTGCACAAATGCTCCCATTACATGAATCTGTTAGTCAAGAGGGCAACATCTGTGGAAGGTGCAAACATTTGCATGTTTTGATGGGGTGTACGTAGTTAAATGTGTGCTGTGTACAATCATGATTCCCCATACAAAATGTTCGTTTTGTTTTGCAGGGCGAGATATTTAAATGGGATTCAAGGGGTTCAAAAGGCTACAAAGCAGTCGAAAAGACCCTCGCTCTCCAGCAACATGTTGTAGATATTTTATTTTTTTTACATGGGTTCAGGAGGTGACAGTAATCAGAGGCCATATTGTACTTTCAGTGGATTGACTTTTTTACCATATAGTTGCATTTCATGAGCGTAGGCCTTTTTATATGAGCACAAATACACATGGTATAAAAATATTCAAACACAAAAGTAAGTATAGTAGGGTCGAAGTAGGCACGGCATTCTAGTGATCTATATAAGTACAAATACGCATGGTATAAAAATATTCAAACACAAAAGTAAGTATAGTAGGGTCGAAGTAGGCACGGCATTCTAGTGATCTATATAAGTACAAATACGAATGGTATAAAAATATTCAAACACAAAAGTAAGTATAGTAGGGTCGAAGTAGGCGCGGCATTCTAGTGATTTATATAAGTACAAATACGAATGGTATAAAAATATTCAAACACAAAAGTAAGTACAGTAGGGTCGAAGAAGGCGCGGCATTCTAGTAATTTATATAAGTACAAATACGCATGGTATAAAAATATTCAAACACTAAAGTAGGTATTGTAGGGTCGAAGTAGGCACAGCATTCTAGTGATTTATATACTTGGACATTTTCATGTAGACCCACAATCCTGAAAACATAGGTGCAGCCTTTTCTACAGGGGAAGATCCTACAAAAATCTGACATGCACATTGTTATGCTCTAAACAGATAAATAGGAGCATTTACATAAAATGCACAGGAAGTGCAGCAGGGGCAAAATAATCAGGGTCAGACTAGACCATACTTGCCAACTCTCCCAGAATGTCCGGGAGACTCCCGAAATCCAGGTCGGTCTCCCGGACTCCCAGGAGAGCAGGCAATTCTCCCGTTTCCCGGCCGGCTCTGCAAATTATACGGAGGGGGCAGGGCTTAGTAGTGCCACGTATGCGTCATTGTGGCCCCGCACCCTATTTTATTGGCCAAAAATGATGATGTTTTGAGGGTGGGGCTAAAACACAATTATTCAAGCCCCGCCCCCACATACTAACCTGCCTCCCGGACCTCCAGGGACACAAATTGCCAATGTTGGCAACTATTGACTAGACAGTGTGATCAACAATCAACCACTGGTCAGGATGGGCAGCAAGCTTTAGTGGACAAAACAAGCAGGGTTAACAAAGGGTAATCAACCTTTCATCAAACTGTCATAATAACTCACTCTAGTAGAGGTAGTACAGGGGTGGCCAACCAGTCAGAGACTAAGAACCAAAAAATATCGATAGATTCCGCAAAGAGCCAACTTTACCTTTTACATGTGTGTGCATACACATATATACATATAAACACACACATACATTGAAAATATCACTTATTATATCTTGCTAAGGTTAAAATAAAATATCAGAGATTGCCAAAATGCGCAAAATAACTATCAAATTAGCACAGCTAATCCACTTACCTCACTGCTATGTCCGGTAGAAGAGTGTTCAAAGGACTACTATTAGTCTGACTCGTCACAGTAGCTCACGCTGCTACTGCATCACTGTAGAACTGTTGAAGTGGACATAAAAAAGTCATAAATGGCCAACATGTCCCTCAGACCTCTTTACATGCCCCTCACATGGCCATCACACATCACCACATGCCTCTTACATGCTATCAGACCCTCCACATGCCTCCATCAGGCCTCACCACATGCCCCTTACATGCCTTACAGACCTCCCTGCATGCCATCAGATATCCCTACATGTCCCTTACATGCCCATTAGCCTCCCCACATTACGTCAGGCCTCCCCATATGTCCCTTATATGCCTATCAGAGACCTCCCTATATGCCCCTTACATGTCATCAGTCTCTCCACATGCCCTCAGTCTCTATACATGCCCTCAGTCTCTCCACATGTCCTCAGTCTCCCCACATGTCCTCAGTCTCCCCACATGCCCTCAGTCTCCCCACATGTTCTCAGTCTCTATACATGCCCTCAGTCTCCCCACATTCCATCAGTCTCCCCACATGCCCTCAGTCTCTCCACATGTCCTCAGTCTCCCCACATGTCCTCAGTCTCCCCACATGTCTTCAGTCTCCCCACATTCCCTCAATCTCCCCACATGCCTTCAGTCTCCCCACATGCAATCAGGAATTACCTCATGCTACTCACAGACATCTCACCCCCTCCCCCACTTACGTTTATTGCTGTAGCCCATGCTGAGGAAGGAGAGAGCAGAGAGATCACACTACCCTCTCTCTTCTCCTCCTCTGCTGATTGGATAAGTTGTTATAGCATGACCTCCCTGCACTGTGCAGAGGAGGTCACATGATGCGGACTCCCAGCTGCTCCCAGTCAACCTTCACTTCTGTCAAATCTGGAGCAACCGAAAGGATTCCGCTGCCGTTATCACCTCCTGGCCAGGAGCCACATTTAAATGTGCAAAGAGCCACATGTGGCTTGAGAGCCGCGGGTTGGCCGCCCCTGCTCTAGTACTAGGATTATAATCAGGTGTAGAACACACAGAAATCCTGGTTTAAATACAATGTTGAGCACAAATACATGTGTATGACAACAGAATGATGTGAGAGCTGGGATGCTTTACCACACACTCATAAACCTATGGACTGCCAATGTAGTAGTTGTGCTCAAGCACATAGGAGTAGCAGGGAGAACAGACCATATATGAACTGTTCCTAGGTGCATTATATCCTCAAAGTTTTAAGTTATTGATTAAATGCAGAGTCAGCTTACAGAATAAGGAGTTGAGTATAATCTTGAGTCTGAGTGTCACGGTCACTAGAGTTCTTGACCCAATGCTCTGCTAGTTGTTATCACTACTCTCGAGGCGCGGAATCTAACGCAGTGATTGGTCTTCTCCAGGGACCCTCGCAAGACGGTTTCGCGGCGTCACAGCGCAGGTTGCGGTCCTCAAGAGAGTGCCGCAGAGCAACGGAGTACAGCTAACTCTAACATTAATAAATAGATACCATGTGAAGGTACTCAGGTGAACGTAGATATATATGATGATGGTAACAACACTTGTCCGGCAGGAAAGATAATGAAACATAAACTATAGGATAAACAAACAGAGGTAATGTTATCCCAATAACACTAAAGCAAATAAGTGCAATGAGAAAGATATAACACGATAGTGACAATTGGCTAGAAATTATGAATGCTGATAAAATAGAAGGTGGCCAACTAGTAATAAGTAATAGTCACTTCAGCCTACAGCAGGAGGCTAATTGACCACAGTTGTGGCTAAGAAGTATCCGGCCAACAGGTGGGAAACAGCGGTTACTGCAGCATACAACAGGAGACAGGTTTACCATGGCTGTGGCTAAAAGTATCCGGCCAACAGGTAAGAAGCAGCGGTCAGTACAGCATACAACAGGAGGCAGGTTTACAACGGATGCGGCTAAGAGTATCCGGCCAACAGTTGAGAAGCAGCGGTCACTACAGCATACAGCAGGAGGCAGGTTTACGACGAATGTGGCTAAGAGTATCCGGCCAACAGGTGAGAAGCAGCGGTCACTACAGCATACAGCAGGAGGCAGGTTTACCACGGATGTGGCTAAGAGTATTCGGCCAACAGGTGAGAAGCAGCGGTCACTACAGCATACAGCAGGAGGCAGGTTTTACCACGGCTGTGGCTAAGAGTATCCGGCCAACAGGTGAGAAGCAGCGGTTACTACAGCATACAGCAGGAGGCAGGTTTACCAGCAGCCACAGAAACAAGGTACACAGCTGACACGAGGAGGTGAGTATCAAGATCAGACAATTAAGGAGGGGTCAGGAGTGCCTAAATAGAGACAAGGCTAATGGATAGCCAATACCAATAAAGGAAAGGTTATAAAGAGACCTCCTGATCTGCACATGCGCAGAAGCCTAGTCAAGATGGTGGACGGCCGCGGCGCAGCACAGGCGCCGGCAGAGGGACAACTGGCCCAGCTCTAGATCTAGAAGTCTGGTGAGTGACACTGAGTAAAATACTGCGATATCCCTTCTCTGTGTTTTGAATGCAAGGACACTATCTTCACCTCCAGCCTAAAGGACAACTTGCCTGTTCCTGAGAAACGGATCCTATTTCCCTAGCAAAGAAATAGTTTCTGCCTTACCCGTGTGTGTGAAGGAAGGGATAAGGGGAAAGGTAGGGATCCAAGTCTCCTACAAGTTTAAATTATGTCCAGAACATATAATAATTGCACAAAAGTGTTACATGGGCCACTGATCAATAGTATTAGTAAGAACATAAAATATAGGACTTAAAAATTTCTTTATCCGTCTAACGCTATGTGGTTCATGATCTTACAACAGTAGCCCTACTTTGAAATGGATTACAACATTTTGTCCCACGGCTAAAGTACTTTTACAGTGTAACCAAATTATCCTAAAAGATATCAGCTGTAAAATTGCTCAATACCTTTGGTTCCCCTTGAGCATAACTATACTTCCTCACATGTCCCATGTGAGTCTTTAGCTTTTTGACCGTACTGGGAAAACGTTACCCCTGACAACTATTGCTAAATATCACATGTGCCTATTTTGTGGCTCTTCATTTTAGACTTCAGTTATTAAGCATGTTTGTTTTTATCCTTCACGATTCTTCCCAATAAGTATGAAAGGTTTTTTTTTACATTACGATTAGATAAAAATACAGAAAACAAAATGATGAGATACGGAAAAGAGATGGTTAATCTTAGTGCACGATTGTTTCCACTTGATGCATAAAACAGGTGGAAAATAAATGCAATATATAGAATTTCAATTGTGAAATGAGAACCTGCTTTTGCCTTAAATATAATCGTTTATATTTCATGATGGAACAATTAGGCTCTGTAAATGCATTTAAATGCCAAAAAAAACTTACATGGTTCTGATAAGTAAATTTTTCCTGAAAACAAAAATAGCCCTCATCTAAAAGGGGAAATTTGTTTTAGTGAATATTATCAAGAAATAATATGATGATCATCATTTATTACTAATTATTAATGCTACTCAACATGCAGGATAATATATATGAAGGTTTTCAGTGGTAGCGCTTGTGCTGGATGATCACCGGTTCAGAGGGATATTTCTGGCCATTAAATAGATATGAATGAATTGTCTGTATTTCCAATTTTGTCCAATTTTGTTTACAATGAACCGTAAATTTTTCATACAATTCAGCTAATTGAGGTCGTGATTTTGGGTTCATGTATCCTTTAATCATGTCTAAACAATCAATCTATGAAAGTATAGTTGCACAGCAATAACATAATAAATTATAAATTAGCAAACCAGTATGTATATAATAACAGAACACCAAGACGAAATGACTTTGGACTTGTTTTATTATAGGAAATCAATTAATTTAATAACAAAAAGAAAAAACAACATTAACAGCAACTACATATACTATATAATTATTATTATTATTATTATTATTATTATTATTATTATTGTAGATGTGTAAGGCACTACAGTGCTCCACAGTGCTGTACGGGAGGGAAAACAGTATATACATAAAACAAAAACATACAAGGCAAAAAAAATAAATGCAGACATGAAAACAAAGGGTATAGAGGACACTGCTCATTAGAGAGATTTCATTCTAAATGGAAGAGGACTCAGCTAAAAAAAAGGGTAGCGAGCGTGGCTTAGAGTGGAGATGGGAACAGCTGTGAGGGTATTAGTGTGGATAGTTTCATCAGGGGATCAGGTAAGCTTTAAAAAAAGATACTTTCAGTACCACTCCCCATTCATTGACCTTCAATAAAAATATGTTTTAAAAAAAAAAAAATAGAGATGGGTTTTTAGAGAACATCTAAAGATTTGAAGGAAGGCTGTGGGAAAGCCTGATTGGGCTTGGTAGGGAATTCCATAAGTGGGGAGCAACACGGGAGAAGTCTTGTAGGCACCCATGCGAGGTGGTTACCAGAGACGAGACAAGGCGTAGGTCAGAGATAGAGCTAAGGAGGCGGGAGAGAGAGTATTTTGATATGAGATTTATATCAAATATATATATATATATATACAATTTCTAGCGTTCACTTATATTGGAAAAGCATATCACAGTTAAGAAGGTACAGCCCCACATGTATCTACTATTTACTGAGATTACATAGTCAAACAAATGAAGAATCTATAAAGAACAGGAGCAACTTTCTATGAGCTAGAATATGGTATTATTTTAAAGCACATATCCAAGAAAATGATGTTTATACAGAGTGGTGAAATACTAATATAAAGTATTGCTTGCTTAGTTATTTGTCAGATAATAGGGCAATCCATTTTATATCAAGTAAAAAGTCTTTATTTTTAATCTTTAAAATAGTGATAAACTGTTTAAGAAAAAAAAAAATTCAAACAGTAGTAAATATTTCCCTGTTCTTTGTTTGATTTCCAGATTAGCCACACATGTCATTACACGTGTCTATAATGTTAGGATTTTGCATTATGAGAACAGTAATATTTTTTAAGATTTTTCAAGATTTTTAAGATTCAAACCATATATTTAAATGTTGCAGCATTAAAAATAGTCAAAAGTTGTCTTCACCAATTTCATCTGTAAACTGATAAGATTATTATGGACATTGAATGAACACTTCATAGTAGTAATTACATCAGGGGCAAAAGCAGGATTTGTAGAGAGGGGTTTCCATGCCACGCCACCAGTGGGCGTGACCAGCATGCATGGGGGCGTTGCTATAATTTTAGTCAGTGCTTGGCTGCTCTCCAACTCTTCCTATTCTCCTAAATATACGTGGGCAATGCTGCGTGCACTACTATTAGGTGCATGCAGCTCTCCCTTTTCGAGCAGAGCCGTGTGAAGCAGGACATACCTCCCAACTGTCCTTACAATCAGGACTAAGTGTATCAGAGCAGTTGGCAGCCTGTTCTGCTCTCTCCTACCTGTTCTTGCTGCTTTCAATACTTGTTGCTGGTGCTCATGTCCTAAGCTCAGTTGCTACTTGTCTGGATCCTGGAATGTTGGGTCCCTGTTTGGAATAAAAGACAGGTACATGATATATAAATTAATGTCATTCACCTTTAATAAAAAGATCCATTTCCCCCCAAACAACCACAACATAAATTTATAGTATTTACATTTAATAAATAAACCTATTTCCTCCCAAACATTAAATAATTAGCATTCACTTTTAAGAAATAGCTCTCCTTCCCAAACTCTGGCATATATTTAATTATTAGCACCCAAACCACCCCAGCATTAAATGAATAGTTTCATCCTTAATAGGTCCACCATAACCTCACTATTAAATTAAATATCCCCAACCTTCACCCCAACATTAAATTAAAAGCTCCCACTCTCACTCTACTATGAAATTAATATTTCACACCTCATCCACATCACATAAAATACCCCCACTACACTTACATTAAAATCCCTTTTCCCCCCTTCCCCACACTTATATTAAAAGCCCCTCCAAGCGTATGTTTACAAAGGAACTATTGTACTTATATATTAAATCTCCCTACTTACATGAAAAGCACATGAGAACCCCTCACATATACACACACATTCACACACTCACACACTCACCCTCTTCATCTAGTGCTGTGTCTTGTGTCCTCCTGTTGTACACACAAGACATGCAGGCAGTGAGAGAAGGGGCGGGACACACAGCGGGGGAGTGATGACTGTGAATAGTGCAGACAGAAAGGATCTGCATAAAAGCTGCAAAGTGTCTGGTCCCGGGGGCAGGGACCAGCCATCTCAAGCATACAGTGTCCCAGGCTGGGAGGGGAGTTTCCAGGCACTAGGAAACCCCCCTGGGTTTGCCTATGAACATGGTGGTCTTAAGCCAACTGCAGGCTGACACTGTATCAGTGATACAGCATATGTCTCTAAGGACCCAAGATAGGAAATATATCACAGCTTATACATGCTGGTGATCAGTGTGTTCCAGTTATCACGCCATTTCTTGTTCCATGAAGCCATGACCAACACTTTCTGAAAGCATTTCCCACTCGTTGCATTTGGTAAGTAGTAATATATAATATAGAGTAATTTAATATATAATAAATATATAATAAAACATAAAGTGCCTTGCTTGGCTATATGACATAAAAAACAGATATATGATTCTATAAACCAATATTAATCAAGAGAGGTGGCTAATAATATAATCAATGGTCCAGATAGAGGTTTTAGTGGCAGCAACTGAATAGAAACATCTTTTGTACCATCCTAATTTTTGCACAGCATCCCTTACACATTCTAAATATGCATTATCACACCTCAATGTGACTGACAGTAGAGCATCCCTTACACAGTGCCATAACGAGGGTGGTGTGGGAGGTGCCGTCGCCCAGGGCGCAAGGCCAAGGGGGCGCAGCAGCCATCCACTACCTGCCTCCATACCTGCCTCCAAGAGAGAGAGAGACATTCACATTCACTCACAAGACTTTGAAGCTTCAACCCTTAAGTCCCGCAGTGGAACGCATGTGCATTCCACTGACAGGAAGTTTACAATACCTATCACTATATATTTTTGAAATATACCACTGTGTGTGTGCATATAACAATTCTTTTACTAAAGTGCTAGCCACACCCACTTGTCAAATGCCACTCCCACTTAGATGGGAGGCGCCGGTGCCCTGTCTCGCCCAGGGCACCAAAATTTCTAGTTACGGCACTGCCCTTACACATTCTATAGTAAAACTGCAGTTACAGCATTCTGTCTTTATTCCAAGCTATCCCCCTCCCTCCTTCGCTTACCACTTGGCATATTCCTTAAAATGTATTATAGCGATAGAAATCTCAAAAATTGTATTTAATTTTTTTTTCTGCCTAGCACATGGGACATGCCAAACAAAGTTTTGCATTATATGATCCACCTATGAGCAAACTTAGAGCATAATGTCTGCAGCCTGTTTTCCTTTTTATTTTTATTTTCCAAATTATGTCCCATATATCCTTAGCCAGTAGTCCCATTCAGGGACTGGCTGGGCTGGGGGGCATCTGCCCCCCGGGCCGATCCCATAGTGGGCTACCTTGGGCTGGGTCACTGGGCTACCTGCATTTTTTCCCTTTAAAATGTTCCTAATAGGCTGCTCAGCAGAGTATCGCCCCATGAGCTAAAATTTGCCAAACAGCCACTGGTCCCACCTCCATGATATTGTATTGTTTAAAGATGTATTATCAAACTTCAGTATGATTGACAGTAGAGCTCTGCTAGGAGATAAATGGAGTGTGGGGAAGATAAGAAAATGAATGGTCAATGTACTAAGTAGTGAGCTCTGCAAACTTGTACCATCATAGAAACCAGGTAAAGTCATACATTAATATTTAGATTAGTAAATTCAAGAGAAAATTTAGCAAATAAGACTAGAGTCCCTTTCACTCCACCTGTACAATAATGTCAGTTTGGCATGTGTTTGACAAAGTCATAAAAACTCTAAGAGGTTTAATAACCTTGCTAGAGATTTACAAGTTATAGATCTGTTACACTTTTACTGTTGTACTACTCCACATATTGTAATATTTTGGAGTGGTGGAGCTACAATTTAAATGGGAATAATAATTAAAGTGCAATCCTTAACATATTGTGTATATATACAATATTTGTGGTGGTACTTTTGAGCTGCAATTCCTTTTGAGCGCTCTTATATTAGTATTTAAATTTTCTTTGTCCCTTAAAATATTGTGGAAATTATAATATATTTTTAATACTGTCAGATAGGTGATCTAGAAAAGCTAAAGCTGCTTAAAATATAAGTGTTTTGTGCTTATGCGTTTCCTCCTTAGTATGCCGCTTTAATAAACATGGAACATTTATCTTACTTCCACCAAAATTAATTCCTCCTAAATGCCCTTCTTTTGAAAGAGTGGTGCCTCTTTGCACCCAAATCCCACATCCCTATATCTCTATTTAGGGTAATTATTGCAAATATTTGCTAATAAAGGGCTTGATTCATCAAGGCGTATAAATGCAGATACTTGCCGTGTTTTGCGTAATATCGTAAAATTGCATGCCCAGAACCAGACAGGACTATACTTCAGTGAATGCAGCAACGTCCAAATCATCTTCGAGCGCGACGGATATTTACGACAGCTTACGATTTCATGGGAGAAATCCACAGTCAATTTAAAGTAACGGTTGCCAAGCTTTAGCGCATGCAGCAGTGTCATATTCAAGCTTTGGGCATCTCTATGATACGTGTGCTTCTGTCTTATCACACCAGCTACAGGTCAGGTGTAAGTGCTGATTGATAGTGATGATGAATGTATATGAACATGTGTTTGCAATCAGAAGCTACTGTAAAAATGCATTTTATATATAGTAGATTAATAGCATCCTGCTAAATGTATTTTATGGGGGGAACAACTAATTTTACACTACATAATGTTACAATGCAGATATATGAAATTTGATAAGATGCAGTGCAATATGACACAGAAGAGATAACAATTCAAGTAAATGCCACACATTGGTCCAATGTTATCACTGTTGCTATGGCTGCTTAAACTTATGCTAGAAGTTCATGCCTCTTTTGTGATGCATTGGAGTCCTACCTGCGATCATTTCACGTGCAATTTATGCAAATTAGGTATTGCCTGTAGCCAATCAGTTTTCAGTTTCATAAGAAAGCCCCCTCCTCTGTGAGTGTCTGAGCTTGTATAGCCACCTAGTTAGTTACAGCGTTCTCCCTACTTCTCCTCCCCTCCTACAGCTCTTATAGCTGTGTGAGGCAGAGATAATGTGTGCAGTATTCAGTACAGCATGTGCATGTGTGTGAGTGCAAAGGAGATCTGATCTCTTTCCCTCTTTTGTCTGCTTTGCAGCTGCTTTATATTTCTCCCTTCCTGCACAGAAACTCTTTACTTTCATCTGCCTCCCAATCCTGTGGGCTCCTTTAGCAAGAAGCTCTTGCTTGATTGTACTCATAAGGAATCAGATTTGCACCAATTACACTAAAAAATTCACTCTTTCACTACAGAAGAAATACTTGAACCCAAAGTCATAATTTTCCCTTTTTTGCCCCCCTTCAATAAATCCACACAGGCGACGGTGGAAAAAAAAAAGGCAAAGTTGTTCTCTGGGCAGTGATTCACTAACTTTGCTGGAAAAAAAAGGCTGGGGAAAGCGAGCAACACACATTGGCAGATTTAAGGCTTTTTCAGCGTCTGTTCCATGTGTTTAGACCATTAAGTGGATGGGGCAAGAAAAAGGGATGGGACTGCACTGCAACTGCTGCCTTGTCTATCTGTTCTTATGTATCCTGTCATGTAAGATCAGCACAGGTAGGTTTAATGCTCGTGTTGAGTGTACGTGTTTAATCTTGTCTAGTGCAACTACATGTTCATCCTTTCCATCCACATAGACAACTAGTGACCAAAAGCCTGAAAATTAGATCACCACACCAGGTCATCTGTGTCCACTTTTATTTTATTTATATATGATTGTATTGCATGTCTTTTTACAGTGTGTATCTTTTAAATAATTCAACTTGTATTTCTATAGTTATGCTGTATGCACTGCCAGTGTCATTATCACTTAACAGATGTGGACAGTTTGATGTAGAGAGTCAATCATTTCCTTTGTCAAGTGTACTTAGTATAAACTGGTGACATTCTTAGAACCCCTGATTCCCCACTTCTAAGCTTCCTTTACATTTATTACACCTATAATAGTTTCATATATGTGTAAAAATATCTACCTTTTATCCTCATTTTTTTTAGAAAATGTTACTATGGATTTAATGTCTATATACTTTGTAAGCAATTTGTAGAATGTGTCATCTAAACATTATAACAGAAAACTATTTAGCTCAGTGCATGTTCAGATCCCAGGATAGACATGACTATACAGAGGTTTTGCTGAAGGCAATATACACACAGAGTTGCTCTGCTAGCTGTGTAAAGTTGCTGATAGTTGGACATTTTATCAATTAAACTGAATGACAGTACTTAATATTGAATGAAACCTGCACTGCTATTATTGTAACTGCAAATTTAAGTTGAATCATTGCAAACTAGTGACACACTAAATTTAAATACAGTATTTGATCACACACTGCAAATGAAAATATGTTTGTATGATATGAAAAGACTTTTTGACTTTTGAAATGTAAAGATTAGTTAAATGACTGAGTAGGCACAGTGATATTAATTTACTGGAATGTAAATTAAAAACCTCAACATTTTTGACACACTGGGCAAACATACTAATAAAGTTAATAGTATTGCAGCAAATTGTGTATGGGGTCTAAAAATGGGCAAATGATTTGAGTTACTTTTCTATTAAATTGCCCATAATGTCACCTGACAGGGTCGATATTTTTGGCATATATTTGCTGTCATCAGTGATTAATGCTAATTATTTATGTTATAAAAATGTTAGTGAATAAGACAATACTCTGCACTACTGTACATAAATGATTAGATGAATGGTGAACACTTTATTAGATCAGGGGGTAAATGTATGAATCTCCGGATTCTTCATCTCCGGCGTGTTCAGCCTCTTCAGCGCTTAAATTTAAAGTGGCGCTGCATTGTAAAGGGAAGTTTCCCTTTACAATGCAGCGCCGCTTTAAATTTAAGCGCTGAAGAGGCTGAACACGCCGGAGATGAAGAATCCGGAGATTCATACATTTACCCCCTGGTATGGAAATAAATGCCAAGAGATAATGTTACTTTCCATCCTCACAAGACATTCTGGAGGTCATGTAGATTCGTACACAAGTTGTGTTTCTGGGGTATAATGCGCTTATCTACTTCTGCGTAAGCAAACAAAGAACTAGTTGCTAAACTAGTGCTTTGTGCTCATGCTCAGAAGCAAAAAAGTGTATTCAACCCCAAAAACACAACTTTTGTCCAGCTCTACCTGAACCCCTCAATGTTCAATCAGCTTCTTACTATGAGTCCCACGTTTTAGTAACACAGGTGTACATATTCCTCTAAAACTAAAGACAAGCAAGACAAATATGAGCTATAGAAATTTTACAATTACCTTAACATTAGATTAACATGTCATACAGCTATTGTTGGGTTAAGTTTAAACCCCAGATCATGCATACTCTCATTCATGGTTAAAATTAAATGCAGGGGCGCACGCGCTGGGGGGGGGGTTCTGGGTCTCCAGAAACCCCTCCCCTCCGCTAACAAAGTGCCCCTGCATACGGCACTGTACTATACAGCAGCCGCGGCGCTGTCAAAGAAGAGTCCGCGGCAGTGCTGTATTGTATACAGCACCGCCGCAGATGCTTCTTTGACAGCGCCGCGGCTACTGCATAGCGCAGTGCTGCCGAAATGGAGCTGCTAAGCATGCAGCTCTCTCTATAATTTTTTTTTTAAGAGGGGGGGGGAACCCTGCATGCGCCCCTGAAATGGTATATGTATATATATATATATATATATATATATATATATATAGACAAACATTGCAATATCCATTGATTATAGGCCTCGTCTAGGTTACCTTTAATACATGTTTTTTAAGAAATCATACCTGAAAACTTTCTCAGAACAGTAACAGAATAAATAAAAATGATTATTAAAATAAATGGGAATACATCAGTAAACTACCTCCTTTTCTAAAACATTTTGTTTGTAAACAAATTATATTTTATGCTTTTACATTTTAATGTCAACATTATACATTTTTATGTATGATGTGGCATGTTCTAAAATTATACATATCATATTGTTCAGTCATACTCACTGAAATATCTATGTCAAATGCCTTTTAATCCCATTCTATTAATAACCACCCGTCATATTTAGAGGAAGTATGAGTATAGTTGATCATACAAACAGAATATAAAAATGTATAACTTTTAAGAACATTCCACATGTACAATAAATACAAGCAGGTAGAAGTTTTTTGGCTATAAGAAACATTGAAAAAAAAAATGCCATTTTCATGAAAAATCTGTACAAAGTTCCTCTAGGGCTGATCCAAAAATCATAATTGGATAATAAAAAATGAAAAGAAAATCAATATGTAATTTAGCATTTTTCCATTGCCTAAAGAGTAACATGTATTTACATAGACTATAAGACCTGAATATATAGAGTTATAGATCTTAATATATATAGTTTACAGGAAAGAAGAATATAGAGAGACTATAAAAGGACAAATGTTGCAGCTTGAAAGTACTCAAAATTTATATAATGGTAGAAGAAAAAATCCAGAACATTACATCATGCCCTCATGTCATCGCCTTTAGAGTAACATTTGGAAGTATTGCTGGAAAGGTAATAGATGACTGGAACCATCCAAGTGGAAGTAGCAAAGTCAATCACATAAAATTATGCTGAAAAAGTAAATGAACTTAATTGGCCAGACAAGATAGGATTAGTTTTGGTTTTGACTTTATTTGCTATTATGCACATATGTGGTATTTCTATGTTTTATTGCCTTAATTATAATTAATTTCTATAAATAAAAAACATCATTGCATTTCAATTTATAGTTTGCCCTGGTATTATATTTTAAAGGTCATATCTTCTCCTCCCAATGGGATGAGGAATGGGAAGTTGTGTTTCCATCACTGTGGGGCTCACAGGAATCAAGACAAGGAGGGAGGAACATTGCGGTACTAGGAACCGATGAAGCCTACAGAAACCATAGTAATGAAGACCTTGCTTCACCAAATAATCAGGCTGCTGTTAGTTCACGGGAGGTACGCTCTGTATCCTCTCTGTCATCTACTCCAACGTACATTCAACACCAACCAGTTGGAGAAGAGGAGCAATACGATGAACATGAGTCTCATGAGTTTTATCATTTTTCACCATTTCCGTGGTTTTCTGGTGCAAAGAACATAAATACTTCTCCTCCCAGTATGTCGTCACCTATTTCAGTTCCCCCTTCGGGCAATTCTAATAGACCCTCACAGCAACCAGCAGAAAGTAGTGGAAAGTTAAGAGTTAAAATATCTGCCTTTGGGAACGACCTGTACCTGTTATTGAAGAAGGATAGCCGCTTCTTGTCTCCAGGCTTTGTGATTGAAGAGAGACGGAGGGATGGGAGGGAACCATTGAATACTGAAGATACAGACAGAGACTGTTACTATAGTGGCACTGTTCTCCGCCATCGTGGTTCCTTTGCTTCCTTCAGCACATGCGGTGGATTGGTAAGTACATAGTATAAGTTAAGGTAATATGATTGCTGTGCTGTAAACAAATATTGTGCAGATGAAGAGTACTGGCCCTCCTTCCTTTCAAAAAATACTAATTAGTAATCTCTTAAAGTCTAGAACCCTGATGGTATTATATAGATATATTACCTGTACTGTTGCTATGATATGTTGCATAAAAACGCCATTAAAGTTCAGTGCGTAATATTTCCATTCATGTTAGTATAAATTCCTACATTGCATGGTTATAAAATGGTTCATTTTATGTTTAAACTCAATAGACATTAAATGCATACCTACCTATTTCAAGAGGGGGTGTGATCTTGCCCCCAGACTGCCGGCTGCCCATTTGATATCTCCCTTTCATCAACATTCCCACCTGCAGGACAAGCATGTCCCAGGGTGGGACAGTGGGACAGAGCCCTAAATTCAGGACTGTCCTGCTGAAATTGGGACAGTTGGGAGGTATGTAAATGGCTTGTACTAGTGCCATCAGATGTATCATTTAATGCCATCAATAATGCAGCAGCAGGTGATCCTAGCCAGAGCAGGCAGCATGAATTGGATGTGAGGTCACCTTGTAGTACTGACATCCAATAATGATCCTCCCTCTTTGGCCAGGAGCTCTTGATGCTTCAGTCTCTCACTAGTAATGGACATTAAATGATATGATTGACCAGTGGTAGTTCAACCTGTGCTACCCAATCTTGATATTTACCCCAGCCCCCACAGGAAGGAGGGTTGGGAATAGCCCAATATCTTTTTGGCACAGGCTCACAGGCTGGTAGCCTCTTGGACAGGGTGTGTGTGTTTCTGTGATTTACCCATAGAGGCACCAATCCTGGGCTTGTTCTCACTGTAACAGAGGGACACCATGCTCATGGTTTCCCTGAAATAGTGGAAAACAGCTCAATCTGTCTAGAACTGGAGCTGGTTGAAAGTTTTTGGGTGCAAGCATGCTACCCACATGTGCAATGTGCACGGGAGCCTTTCTAAATTAAATAAAAGTATTTATTTACTGTACTTTAAACAGGAATAGCGCTATAAGGGAAATAATTGTAAAGTAATGGTGTTCCTGAAATAAACTAGACTGTGTCAATGCTGCTATGTATTGCTATATTTGGCCAGTTTTCTAGTACTGGCTATATTCTTTGCATTATGGGCATATTGGGACTAAGCTGCAAATTAATTTGCTGACAAATTTCAGAATAGGCTGGATTAATTTGCCAATCTCTAGTGAGGAACATGTTAACAAAGCTACATCAGAAAGGAATTTAATGCCACTAACTTCAACTATATGGTGATCTTCTCGTTACCTTATCATTTGTACTTGTATTGTTTTTTGAGTCTCCTCATGTGTATCATCATCTTCTGTGTGTGTGCTATCATATGTATCAACAATGCCTATGATCACCTCAATTCTTGATATAAAAAGTGTGTTTGAGCAATGCCAGGAATATTCACATTCAAATACTCAATCACCTACCAAAAGGAATGGTATCAATAGAGCTTCATTATAAATCTGCTGAATCGGCTAACATCTTCATTGCTTTGGCATATCTGGTATATCGAGAGGTAATGCAAGGATAAGGCAATATTTATCCTGCTCAATTATTAGATTTTGGAAATAGGAACAAAAGTCCACAAATTGTTATCACTTGTGAATGTTTAGTTTGAGGACTATTATTGCCGAGTACAGTTGGTTATTGTTTGAGAAACATTGACCACAGGTAAAGACTAGCTGGTGTGCCAGGCTGGCCTATTGCACATATTAATTATTTATTCTCAGCCTAAACCTTTCTCTATCACAAGTATGTTTAAATTTATTTACTGTTTGTTTTAAAACCAGATTTACTGCACCATACTTTCAGAAAAATAAATAATATGATCTAATATTACCCCTGAGCTTTTAACCAAAAGTTTAAGAGCATGACCGCTTGTTATCTCAATTTTTACAGATCATGGTTGAAGGCCTTACATGCTACACAGATTTTAAGTTATGTTTGCAACATTGAATAACATATTTAGATGTCAAATTTGTGTTCTATAAATTAATGTGGACTTAGACTTAATGGAATTGTCTTGCTAAAAAATTCACTTTTTATAACCTCGAAAGCCCTGACAGACAAAAATAACATATGTTATATGTACACTAAAATAAAACAACCATTTATGTTAGGTATTAAGGAGTGAGAGTGGTTTACATTAGCTGAACTGTAGAGTTCCATCACTACCCTTTTCTACAAGGTTCCTGAAACCACATGATCTTAGCATGTCAGGTGATCATATGATATGAGCAACAGAGAAGTAAGTCCCAAGGAGGGCGAAGTACCGTATGTTGATTGTCTATATTAGCAGTGAAACCATTTGCACATACTTGTAATGCATTGCAAATTAGGCTGAGCATAGGGAAGGAAGATGAGCTGTTGTAGTTGACAGATGATTACTATGAGCTTACAGATGTGTTGTGACTCAGCATATGCTTTTACTTTTAGAAAGGGAGAGACTATAGCAATTACATTCTATTGAACAGCCCTACATCTGTAAATTAAATGTTGCATTGATTGCTGAAGTTAGTTCATTTCCTTTAGAAGCTTTCCCACATATAAAAAATCCTTTACAGCTTTTTAGAAAACCCAGGAGCTCATTATGATTTCAAAATATGACAATAATTCAACACAGTTATAATATAGTAAATAAAACATTGAAAAGCAGTTAATGAGTTACAGGTGTTTTAAAAAGGAGCTTCTATTTTTGAATCAGTTTGTATTAATAGCTATATAGGGGGGGAATTGAATTAGCCATGACGTTCTTAAGAACATCACGGCTGCGCATTCTTACCATTACACTGTAAAATCTCAACTCGTTTTTCCTTGGGTATAAGAAAAAATCAGCAAAGATTTCTGTAAAAATCCTGTGGCCACAATGTTCAGAGGAAAATTACAGCTAATTGAATTCCCCCCATAATCTCAAAATAAATCAGAGAGCATTCAATAAAGGTTTAAGAAGCTTTCTGTTGGCTTTATAAATGCCCTAAATCTTGATGCTCCCAGATTGGTTCCAATCATTTGTAGTATTTGCACATGCGGAATTATATCACTTTCTACTATGGTAGTAAAGAGTGCAAATTAAATTATTCTTTATTCAGTAGGTGGAGGTATGCATTTCATGGTGGTAAATGTATATAAAGCTGTACATTCAATTAGAGATGAGCAAAGAATTATCTGGACAGTTTACAATAATAGGTCAATAATTTTCTTTTCAGAAAGTCAAATCACAACTCTTTTAACTGCTCTAATGAAAAAAAATATATATAAAATGTTGTTTATAATGTATAGTTGTCCAACATATTTTAAAAGACATCATTGTTGAAATTCAAATTTTAAAAGGTAGATATTTTTTCGCCCCACCCCATCCCACCAAAATGTATCGAAACTTTTTGCTCATCACTGTAGTCTGTAGTTATCTGAACAATCCACAGAAGAACAATGAGAATTGTTCTTCACTATTTTGAAGAGTTGAAACAAGGTGTTTGGGAGAAGTTGTGTAGTTCCTTTTAACTGGAGTATTACAAATCATTGTGGATTAACATATTTCTGTATATTGGTATCCTCTTTTTTTAGAAATAGTTTCAGTAAGATAAATAAAAGTAAGTAAAGTAATATCTGTCTGAGTGGTCAAAGTGAGCTGGTATGTGGTGGTATTGCATTCTGCCACTTCTCCTACTACCTTCATTGTAAAACTATCAATTTCCATTCACTTCCATTTTCCATACCGCCACTTAACATAGAGTTCAAAATTTGCATTAATTCTACTAATTGTAAATACAATCATGCACAAAATATGGATAAGAGTTATAAGCCTAGGATGGTAACCCATTTTCAATTCATTTCATAGTATCATATATAAATTTGCATTTATATTTTTAATTAAAATGCAAATAAATTGTACATCAGTTAGGTTACTTATTTATATGTTTGCAAACTTAGCTGACCTTTTATGGACAGACATGCATATTATAAATTTGATGGTGTATATATTTACATCTTTATAGGCAAGTATATGCAGTATGTACATCTTTATGGTCAAATACAGAATCTTGTTTGATGGTCACTTCCTGTGTCTCTAACTGGTGACAAGCCATTATGTCATCACTACTAAGATCACCAGTGCTTTGATTTGATGTCCAATTGCTGCACTTCTTTGAATGGCTATAATGTGTCCAATCAGTTTAGGATGTCGTTGCAAGCACCAAAGGCCCGTTTGGATACATGTATGAGCTGTTCTTCTAGTTGATTGTATAATGGGCACTGTGACTGGATCACTTACAAATAACTTATGGTATAAATTTATTTAAAGGAAATAGAGCAAGGCGCTTATTTATATAATTGCCAATGCACTTATTTTTTATATTGTGTAGATTTTTATATAGGAAATCCTTATTTCTGAGACCAGGGAAGAAACTTGTTTGTTTTAACCCTGCTAGAGGAAATGCATGATTTCTAATATAAGTATATGTGAAGATACCGGGTTTATCTGGCCTAGTGCTACCCAGTACCTTCTAGGATTCGTATGGTCACTCAGGCAAAATGCAGTTATAAAAATACAACAGTATATTTATTGTTATACAAACAACACTAGAATATTATATACACACAGTAAATAAATGCCAGGCAGATTTACCACATCATCTGTCCCTTACCCCAATAACTTAAGGAGATATAGTCACCTGCTGTCCAGACTTCATGATCCATGGATCCCTCTCAGCTGCATATATAGACTCGAGTTAGAATACGACAATTCAAAACTCCATCTTGCACCTTCCTAAATCAAATCCAAGCATGAACACACCTCCCCCCTGGAGTTGTTCCTTATATATCACAGGTCTAATTTTCACAGTCTTTCCCCTCCCTGGGCAAACCCCTGCGTCTATTCTACTTAACCATTGGTCAGTGCTGGACTAATGGGGGGGAGGGGGGGGGGGTTGGACAGGGGAGTGAAGATGAGCTGTCCTTTCAGAGAACCTCCCCTGTTAGATGGCCTGTCTGGACTAGCCTGGTGAGAACAATGGACACTAATTAGTTTTCCTACTCAGGCACATGGCAACCTGATCCCTACCCATAATCCCCCTGGCTTCACTTTAAAGACAATGAATAGCAACCTTACTTCAAGTTATCAATATACAATAAACAATATACATATGTACACTGAACTACAATGTCCCCTTAGCCACATGTTATTGGACAATGCAGTTATAGTCTGGTGAGCTAGGGAAACAAAAGAAGGCTATAAAAAGTATTTGCTATAATTCACATATCACACTCGTTTTGTCACATTCCTCCCCTACTTTTTTTAGCCCTTGTTTCCCAGTGGCTCCCTAGCCCCAAGTCATCATTTCTTACAAGTCCAAAGTTTCTGGCCTGCTGTGGTTTCTCCTGGGTCTGATGGTAAGGTAGACAGCAGTACACAGTTCCTCTTTCTCCCACCAGGGTCCCATGGCTGGAGGCATATCTTCCCACCCAGCTGGAGTGGGGGTTTATGCTGCCCTGTGTCATAAGATGAGTCAACAATAAAACTGGGCCACTCCGGTGCACACATCCATGGTAGGAGAGTTGTAGTCCAACATCCCTTGGGTGCCTTGTCCACCCTTAATTGCCCAACTGCAAATAGTCCCTTGGCCTGTCCTCTGTTTCTGGAGACCATGCTTCCCTCCCCCACATATTCAAGTGAAAACTGCCAAGTGGCAGGCAAGCGTGGGGGCTCCATTAATTCTTTGCTTATGGGGAATCCTCTGTCCCCCCCCAAACCACATGAGGGTGCCCCTGTAAGTATGTTGGTGTGCATCTCCCCTCCCCTGCTATCACATCCAACTGTGGCACTACTTCCCCCACCTCTGGTGCATCGGGGTAGTGTGAATCCTCATTGGACACATACTTGTCCTCCTGGCAGTAAAACAAAGTGGATGGTCCAGTGCAGGCCTCTGGTATTGGGTCCTGGATTCCCAGATTTGGAGCTGGAGTGCGATGCATCAAAGCTTGTGGGGCTGGTGAATCTTGCTGTGCTGGAGCCCTCTCAGACACTCACTCCGTTAACATCTCCTCATCTGCCAATTCTGCATAGGGAAAGACATAAGTGTAGTTTTCCCAGGGCCCCATGATAGTGGCCTCTGACATGACAATTATTCTATCCTCTCCCATTAATTCTGTCATACAGTCTGTAATCATGTACATATGTACACTGAACTACAATGTCCCCTTAGCCACATGTTATTGGACAATGCAGTTATAGTCTGGTGAGCTGGGAAAACAAAAGAAGGCTATAAAAAGTATTTGCTATAATTCACATATCACACTCGTTTTGTCACAGTATATATCTGATACAATGAGCCTTTGTTTAGAAAGCCTTTTGTATATCTTGGTGTAAGGAAATGCTTTGTATGGGGTTATACCTTGCTTTGAGAATGTGTATTCTGCGATTGTCTGAAGAAAGGATTCATGTTGATTGGAACTTTTGGTGTGTGAGGGTCCACACATCAAAAACAAGATGCAGGACATCACAGCATTTCTAGAATTTCACAGATAAGTGTAAATATTGTTAGCTTTGCAATGCATGTAAATCCATGTTTAGGTTAATACATCCTGATTCTAAAAATAGCCTGTGTCCAAATCAGTATGAAAAGCACTGTCCTGTACACTGAAACGTATCATTCTGATGTTCAATTTGACATGACCACTGATACCTTAAATCAGCGGAACTGTCCATTGCAAGGCACCAGAGCGAAATAAAACATCGCTCTTTGCTTCAAGACCCTGCTTGACAACTTAGTATTAAGTATTGCTGTAATCATGTGACCTGCAGATTAGACCCTAAATCTAATCCGTTCTTCAGGTGTTTCTGAGGTTGGACCCAGCTCTCCAGTACCACCGCTCTGCCGCTACCCAGCAGCTTTGGCCAGCATGATAAGCCAGGGGGGATCCATCCACAGCCTCCTGATCTATAGTAAGCAGTCAGGGGTACCAGCCCAAGTGTACCAGCAGGGAAGTACACTGGCAGTGACAGTTACCCAGAAGGAATGTGGTTCTGGGCACCATAAAGGAGCCCAGTGGTGTCAGCAGGCTCCACCTACTGCGGCATATTCAGAATAACGAAAGGGGATGGTGGCAAAATAAGCCCAGCCGGTTCCCAGCAACAACAGACAGGGTGGCATAGGTGGTCCATCCTGTCACAGGCACATTAAGTCAAACTGAGCGTGTATACAATGGAATGCCATACCTCCACTTCTCCTACTTCCTTCATTGTAATGCTAGTAAATTTTATTCACTTACATGCTCATTGCATTTTTCATATTGCCACTTCTAAATTCCCACTTTTACCACTGCTGTAGATATTATGAACTTTGTGTATGAGTTGCAGCAAGCTCAACACAAAAGTTTATAAAATCATGGTTAGTCAGCCTTGCTCTGAAAAGTTGACTGGGAAATCCTGTAGGGATGTCCTTTTTGTGCAATGGGTTGCTGAGTCTTTTTAGTACACAATTTTGGATAGAACTTTACAAATATGAACCTGGATTGTCAATGGCAAACTGTGTTTTTACACAGGTAGCTCTCTGGCAATTGTGGGCCCTTAAAAACATTGTAAGTAAACTTCATACACATTATCCTATTTTTTTCCAAAATATTTTGATATGTAAATGGAAGTCTAATGAGCAGTAAGTACTATGGTAACATGATCCTCTCCAATCAAGTTTTTGTTCCTTCCACTCCACTGAGGTCTCTAATGACATTCTCACTGCCAAATCCAATATTCCCTACTCATCCTCTTGGATCTTTCTGCTGCCTTTGACATAGTGGACCTCCCTCTCCTTCTGCAAATCATTACTTTGGCCTGTCTGACACTGTTCTCTACTGGCTGACCTCATATCTTTCTGACCACTCTTTCTTTGTTTACATCCCTAGCTCCTCCTCCTACCTGCCCTCATCTCTTTTTCTGTTGATATTACTGTTTCCTCTGTCCCCCAACTTTGCTGCTGTCACGGGCACTAGGAGTCTTTACCCAGGTATCACCAGATGATGGACTTACCAGAGCAGTATAGTTGGTAATATGGTACTCTGGTAGCGGGGTGACCACGGAACAGGAGACAGCAGATGGTAAGAGAGTGCTCGAGGAAAGTCTATGACTAGCAGCACTGGTAATAGGTAGATAACTGTACACGAGGAACTGGATGGACAAGGAAACGTGAGGGTAGTCAGTGGTCTGCGTATAGCAAGTTATACCCCTGCTATAGTGAAGAGGAATGTCCAGGAGTAACGAGGAGGTGGTGAGAGTCAGCGGTCTGCGTATAGCAAGTTGTACCGCTGTCTAGGTGAAGGAATGGAATCCAGGTGAAGGTATCAGGGGAGTCAGTGGTCTGCGTTAGCAAGTTGTACCACTGCTATGTGAGAGGATACTTGAAACTGGTGTCACAGGGAACAGGAGACAGTGGTCTGCATCTAGCAAGTTGTACCACTGCAATATATATGTGAGGAGGAGCACGAGGAGATGAATGCAATGCAGAGTATACACGGGCACACAGAACTTGATCCCACGATGATATGCACAATATAATGATAACTGAGCAGCACTGCACAAATATACAGAGTCACAACAACTATCCAGGCAAATAGGAAACACAGTCAAATGATAGCAATAGTCTCAGTGGATAGGGAACTCCGGAGTAGAACAAACTCAGTCCAGCTAGATATGCAATACACAAGCACAGTCAATGAGAAGTATGCATACCGCGGTTCAGGAGAGCAGGCTGTCAGAGAGACGTGCAGGAATACCTGAGCGGCTGAAGGCCGGCAGGAGGAGAGACCACTGGAAGGTGGAAGCGGTAACCAAGTTGGTGCAGCGCACGGTAGGTAGACCAGCAAGAACGAGGCAATACTCAGGAAGCAGTAGTATATGGAACTGGACACCTGGAGAACACGGGAGAGTTGAGGCGGTCTGATAACCAGTAGCTGAGATGAAAGCAGCGGAGCGCTGACCCGATGAAGACAGGCGAGTTGAAATGAGCAGGAACACTGTAGAAGCACGGAGACAGCGGATAGGAATCAGCTGGCTGCAGACACGATGAACACTGGAGAGTTGAGGTGAGCAGGACTCTGTAGAAGCACGGAGGCAGCGGATAGGAATCAGCTAGCTGCAGACACGATGAACACAGGAGAGTTGAAGTGAGCAGGATTCTGTAGAAGCACGGAGGCAGCGGATAGGAATCAGCTGGCTGCAGACACGATGAACACAGGAGAGTTGAAGTGAGCAGGATACTGTAGAAGCACAGAGGCAGCGGATAGGAATCAGCTGGTGCAGTCACGATGAACACAGGAGAGTTGAAGTGAGCAGGATACTGTAGAAGCACGGAGGCAGCGGATAGGAATCAGCTGGTGCAGTCACGATGAACACAGGAGAGTTGAAGTGGTCTGGAAACCACAAACGAACAACAGGAATCAGCAGGAGCTGAATACACGAGGAAACACAGGAACATCTTCAGAGGCTCATGGGGAATGAGACTCCAAGATCAGGCAACGAGGTATTGACCACAGGTGCTTTAAATAGGGAGAGTTGCCTGATCAGCCAATTAACTAAAAGCAACAGGTACTGAAGGTTTGAAAGGGCTGCACATGCGCAGACCCTCAGGATGATGGACGGCCACAGTTCCTAAACACATGAGAAGCAGCACTCACAGTCCGGTGAGTGACAGCTGCCTAGGAGTCATCCTTGACCCTTCCCTCTCTACCACTCCCCACATTCAATCACTCTCCCAATTTTGTTGTTTCCACATTCAAAACATCTTTAGGATTAGGCAACTAAGACCCTTATCCACTAGCTAATCATCTCATCTGAACTATTGCAACCTCCTACTCAGTGGTCTCCTCTTTCCTGCTTCTCGTCACTCCAACCCATCCTCAATGCTGCTGCCTGACTAAATTTTCTTTCCCACCACTTCACATCTGCTGCCCTTCTCTGTCAGGCTCTTCCCTGGCTCCCTCTCCGCTTCAGAGTTCAGTTCAGTTCAAACGTCTTACCCTCACCTATAAAGCTCTAACCCAGATCTTTCTCACCTATGTCTCCAACCTCATCTCCCTCCAAGCTTTATCCCGCCCTCTCCAATCTGCCAATGACCATCGCCTCTCCTTCTCACTTTTTACCTCTTCACACTCTCCAAGACTTCTTCTGTGCGCCTACCCTACTTTGGAACTCACTACCTCTCCCACTCAGGCTTTCTACCTCCCTCCAAGCTTCAATGGGTCTCTAAAAACACACCTCTTGATCAAAGCCTATCGGCTCTCCTCCTAACTCACCCATACTCCCCTTGTCTCACCCTCTCTGTTTCATCATCATCATCATCAACATGTATTTATATAGCGCCAGCAAATTCCGTAGCACTTTACAATTGGGAACAAACATTAATAAAACAATACTGGGTAATACATACAGACAGAGAGGTAAGAGAACCCTGCTCACAAGCTTACAATCTATAGGACAATGGGAGTTTGAAACACAACGGCATGTGCTACATCATATTGCACAATGGACCAGAATGCAAAGGTAAAAGTATTGAGTGGGCTGTGTGTGTGGCAATGTTGGTCAGAGTGTTGTTGGCTTGCGTTAGCTGTGTAGAGGATGGTAGTAGGGTAATCTAGGGAGATTAAGATGGTGGTTGAGGAATATCATAACCTTGTCTGAAGAGGTGGGTTTTCGGTGAACGCTTGAAGGTTTGAAGACTAGAAGAAAGTCTTACTGTGCGAGGGAAGGAATTCCACAAAGTGGGTGCAGCCTGTAAAAAGTCCTGTAACCAAGAATGGGAGGATGCGCTGAGAGTGGAAGAGAGATGTAGATCTTGTGCAGAACGGAGGTGTCGAGTTGGGAGATATGTTGAGACAAGTGAGGAAATGTATGTCGGTGCAATTTTGTTGACGGCCTTATATGTTAGTAGAAGAATTTCATATTGGATTTGTTGAAATACAAGCAGCCAATGTAGAGACTGACAGAGTGGCTCACCAGAGGAATAACGGTTTGCAAGGAAAATCAATCTAGCCGCTGCGTGCAAAATAGATTGTAGGGGTTCAAGTCTGACTTTGGGAAGACCAGTAGGAATTGCAATAGTCGATGCAGGAGATGATTGCATGATGTTTTTGCTGTGTCTTGTGTCAGATATGTGCGTATTCTGGAAATGTTCTTTAGGTTTATGTAACATGATTTAGATATAGAGTTGATGTGGGGAATAAACAACAGTTGTGAGTCAAGGATTACACCTAGGCAACAAGCTTGCGGGGTAAGATTTATGGTCATGTTATCAACAGAAATAGAAATGTCAGACTGGAAGCTTCTCTTTTTGGGTGGGAATATTAATAATTCAGTTTTTGAAAGATTGAGTTTGAGTTGGCGAGAAGACATCCAAGATGAAATGGCAGAAAGACAGTCAGTAACGCGAGATAACACAGATGGTGAAAGATCAGGAGAGGATAGATAGATTTGTGTATCATCCGCATAGAGATGATACTGAAAGCCAAAGGAGCTTATTAGTTTTCCAACAGAAGTAGTGTAGATAGAAAATAGCAGAGGACATAGGACTCAGCCTTGTGGTACTCCAACTGATAAAGGAAGTGGAGCAAAGGAGGATCCAGAGAAATTAACACTGAAAGAGCGATTAGATAGGTAGGATGAGAACCAGGATAGAACAGTGCCTTCAAGACCTAGGAATTGTAGCGTTTGTATGAGGAGAGAGTGGTCAACAGTGTCAAGTGCAGCAGAGAGATCCAGGAGAGTTGGAAGAGAGTAATGGTTATTACTTTTTGCTGTGATCAAATCATCGACAACCTTGGTCAGCGCAGTCTCTGTGGAGTGTTGAGAGCGAAAGCCTGTCTGAAGAGGATCCAATAAGTTGTTTGCTGTAAGAAAGTGTGTGAGGCGAGTGTAGGTAATTCTCTCGAGAAGCTTGGAGGGGCATGGGAGCTGAGAGATGGGGCGGTAATTTATGAGCGAGTTAGGGTCAGAATTTAGTTTTTTTTAAAATGGGAGTAATCACTGCATGCTTGAATAGTGATGGTAAAATACCAGTAGAAAGAGATAGATTCCAGATTTTAATTAGAGGGGGAATGAGCACAGGAGACAGGGACATACCAATTTGTGAGGGAATGGGATCAAGAGCACAGGAGGTAGAGTAGGAAGATGAGAAGAGAGTAGAAACTTCATCTTCATTTGTGGGATCAAATGAAGAGAGAATGTCAGAGGGTGCTACAAAGGAATTGAGCCGATTGCTTGTCAAAGGAGATGAAATCATTTCAAATCTGATCTTATCAATTTTGTGGTTGAAATAGGAAGAAAAATCCTGGGCACTGATGGTAGGTAGAGGATTTGGGGCAGGAGAGATTCAGAAGAGATTTAAATGTGTCAAAGAGGCATTTGGGATTAGAAGCCTGAGCATAGATGAGAGATTGGAAGTAGGTTTGTTTAGCAGTGTCCAGAGAATTTCTATAGGAGTGGTAGATATCAGTATATGTGATGAAATCATTAGAGGTACAAGATTTACGCCAGTAACGTTCTGCTTTACGAGAGAGTTTTTGTAGAGTTCGTGTTACTGTAGTGTGCCACGGTTGGCAACAAAGTCTACGCGAAGTATGTAGTGTCGCTGGAGCCACTTGATCCAGGGCAGTTGCTAGGGTTTGGGGAAAATGGGGTACTGCCTGATCAGTAGAAATTTGGGAAAGAAGGTGTTGGAGAGAGGTGGAAAACTGTTGAAAATCAATAGAGTTGAAATTCCTGCAGTTGTGAGCTAATAAGGTGATGATCCGAGACGCATAGAGAATGGGTTTCATCCCTATTTGTTTGTACTCCCTTTGTTTTGTACACTCTCAGGAGCAGGGCCCGTTTACCTCGTGTTCTCCTTTCTCAACTTTTGCTACCAGAAGCATGCCTTTGCCTTCTCTCCCCTTCTTTTTCTGATAATGTTTACTGCATCCTCTATACTGGGTACAGGGTCAGCTAGAGCTGTTTTACTCCCTTTTATTTCCCCCCTCTTCCCATGCCCCTAGCTCCTCAGTGCCTGTTACCTTGTTTTGTCCATTTTGTAGTGCTGTGTTTTTGTTGTCATTATACTGTTTTACCTGTAATGTTTTGCTCTGCTTTTCCATGATATGTCTTACTATATATTCTCTGCACAGCGCTGTCAACCTCTTGTGGCGCCTTATAAATAAAAGATAAGAATAGCAGTAATAATTTAGTAACGGTCATTTTGCACATATTTTATAGCTAGAGTGCATGGACAGCGCACACACAGGCTCATACTGTAGGTATAGCAATGTCATCTCAGACAGGCTGCAAGCACTATGAATATTTATCTATAGTTTTTATTTGTTAAACAGCCTTTGTTCTGCACAAAACAAAAATCACATCTAAGTAATGTACATAGCAACAAATGAATCACCAGAGGTACAGCGAAAAGCTGAAGAAGGCTAAGAGATCACACTAAACTTATTACATAAATAACATTAACAATTAAGTTCCAATCTATTTAATTACAAATGTAATTAAAATATTCATATTGTAGATCAGAAACTGGCAATTTAATGCATAATACATAGAAATTTCTTAGGGCAAAACATGTTTGTTTGCAAATTCGGTAGCTGCAAATTGTACGTATGCATATAAGCAGAGTTCTATCTAAAAATGAAATATAATACATAGCTTTTCCTGAAAGCGTTTGGTGTCCTAATTAAATGTTATAAATGATTTTGCTATATAACACTAAAGGGCAACCTAGTCCACTTCAGGATATGTCTGTAACAAATAACTATTTGCTCAAAATACATTGAAGATGAAACTGCAGCAGCTTTTATAAGCACATTATGCTTATTTGTTAAATCTGTAAATTCCATTATTTAGGAAAGTTTGTAGCTATCAGTCTCTTTTAGGACTAAACGTATCAAGCTGAGAGTTTCTGGTGGGTTTGAAAAATGAAGATGTTGCCTATAGCAACCAATCAGATTCTAGCTATCATCTATTTAGTACAGTCTACAAAATGATAGCTAGAATCTGATTGGTTGCTATAGGCAACACATCCACTTTTTAAACCTACCGGAAATTCTCAACTTGATACATTTATACCTTGGTGTTAGTTCTGGGATAATCAATACTAATGGGTTAAAAAGTATAACAGCAAAAACAAGACCACTGAACATGATCATGTTTGGCCAACATACCTTGAACAGTTGTCCTTACTAATTAACAATTTTCCAAATAGTGAATCATGGGGGGATGTTTTGTCCATATATTTCAGTGAACTGTTTTTGGATAATTTAACCAGGAAGAGATTACAAAGATCTTAAGAGTCTACCTACATGAATGCATTTCTCTAAAGTGCATTTGTAAAATGCCCTTAAACTATAGACAATATAGATCAATCACAGGGAACACTGTTCAGTATGAACAAATTGCTTCACCCAAATTCAATCAATGTCGATCCAGTCTTCTCTCTTCATTTGTGGGTTCAACTGATTAGAGTATTTGTGGTATATGCATTTACCTACATTGTAACTGTATGGTCCTAATTATAAATTCTCACTATGAGCCATAATCACACCATTTCCATTAATAATTCTTAATACAATATCTGTATTGTATCCATTTTGTACTGTACAGTACTGTACTCTGGTGCAAGACCAACATATTCCACTCATTTAGTATAAATCAAATGTACTCCCAGGCGCAATGGTATGATTGTTAACTGTCAAAATGTTTGTGTATACCTTTGTTTAGGAATGTAATTAAACCAATCGGAATGATCATACAGACCATTTAGTAATAAAACATAATTCCAGTATATTGGGTGGAATTGATAAACACAGCACAGTAAGGTTATAGGGTCCCCTTATAACCTATAAATACACATTACCAATGTGTCTTGGATAATCAATGGCACAACAATAATAATAATAAGCATCTTGTCCTTGCTGATAAGTACATATAAATACTTGTATATTACAGGTTTGTTGCCAAACATGGAGCTTTGCTACAAAGATAGACCGGAGTTACTTTTGTAGGTGACTACCTCTATTGGCGAAAGGGTTGTTATTCCAAATATTAGTATTTTCCCAGTGGGCCACAAACAGGTTCGCGTAACTGGGTGCGAACTTCGCTCCCATTGCAGTTCCGTGAACCTGTCTGTAAAATTGCCCACTGGACCAAAAGTAATTATGGTTTAGCACAAAGTCAATGCTCTGTACAAGAAATTCTATTTGTTCTGTTGGTAGTTTGGATAATTCTTCTAGGATGGTTTTGACATGGTTACACTCTGCTTGATGGTCTATGATTGTGTACAGGGACACAACGTCACAGGTCATCATTAAATATTCAGGTTTCCATTCAAAATCTTTAAGTACCTCCAACAGATGGCCCTTATCCCTTAAGTAACTAGTTTGTTGGGTTACTAAAGGTTGAAGAAACCAGTCTATGTACTGAGCTGTTACGGCCGTACAGGACCTCACTTACAGAGAGGACGTGGAAGTAACAGCTGCAGAGTTACAGTGAGAGACGGAAACCAGAGGACCGGAGCTTCTTCCGGATTACCATCTGACAAAGGTTAGTCTCTCTAGCAGCGCTAGAAGGATATTCAAGTTCTGGATAAAGAAAATAGGTAAACGGACATTATGGTCTATTAGCCAGACAAAAGGGGATTATTGCATTACAAACATTTTGCTCTATTGGACTGCATCTTTACACCTCATCGATCTTATTCAACTTTACAGTGGAGGACTTATTGCTCTCATATGGACAAGATATGCTGGACTTTTTAGAGGTAATCACCTACAAAAGTAACTCCGGTCTATCTTTGTAGCAAAGCTCCATGTTTGGCAACAAACCTGTAATATACAAGTATTTATATGTACTTATCAGCAAGGACAAGATGCTTCTTATTATTATTATTGTTGTGCCATTGATTATCCAAGACACATTGGTAATGTGTATTTATAGGTTATAAGGGGACCCTATAACCTTACTGTGCTGTGTTTATCAATTCCACCCAATATACTGGAATTATGTTGTTTTATTATTAAATGGTCTGTATGATCATTCCGATTGGTTTAATTACATTCCTAAACCAAGGTATACACAAACATTTTGACAGTTAACACTCATACCATTGCGCCAGGGAGTACATTTGATTTATACTAACTTAGTGGGGACTGGGGCATACCCCTCACATTTCTCCCACAGGCTGCAACCTTCACAAAGTGAACTAGCGCGGTCCCTTTTCAATACTATAATCCACTCATTACCTCCTAGATGTTTTTTGTTGTTTTTTTTGCCTAAGGCCTGTTTTCTTTTTGTATTAATCATTTACACATTTGTATAGTACATTACTATCATCTACAGAAAGCCCAGGGATATTTACCTGTTTACTGATACATAAAGACACACAGTATTTTACAAAACATCAACCTCATCAGCTCTTATTTCTGAATATACTGTAACAGCATGAACATTATTCCTCCTTTAACAGATACCACGGGTTACTTGTTGTCCAATAATTACTGGGATATAACTAGTTATTTTTGTTTTGTACAGTATTATTATTTTTAATTTTAGAAATGGATAAAATAGCATAATATGAAATATAATGTAAAACATTATATGAAAATAAGCTCAGACTAGAAGAAGAGAACATTAGAACAAATGATACACAGCTGGCATTTGCTAAATAACAGAAACAGATTTGGGGAATTGAAATCCACTGCTAATATTTCAATGAGAAGCTCATTGTAAAGAAACAGATGTATTCATACACAGACTATACATGTGATGACAGAAATTAATAGTCCTGGAACAAATGTTTGATTTCAGACCAGATGGATTTGTAAACTATTCATACAGCAATGTGGTAATTATGTTAAGTGAATTGTTTTATAAGTGCCTTTACAGTGAAGCTGACGTTTTGTATCTAGATAATTCTTTAGAAATATGCAATATGATAAAAAAAATATACGTTTTTGGCTTTTGTCAATGCTGTATATGTTCTGATGAGCCGTGTAAGCTTTTAGGTACTGTATTGTCACTTGACTTTGTCAGGTTTTAGTGACCATTAATGTCTAGAGTTATGTTACACTTAAATCATACAACATTGCAATTTCCACTCTATTCATGTGTAAGCTCTACTCAGTGTTGACTGAATCTTCCGGCAGTGTTTTCTATGCTACGTTTCCTACTAATGATTTTACCTGCAGCAAAAGCAGAAACAAAATAGCACTACGTCACATTAAGTAACAGGTTATGTAGGTGGGACTTCTGCGGCCTGCTTCAGGGATTAAAAAATAGTTTTTGAAAGTGTTAAATGAAGTTTGTCTATAACAAATGTGCTGCATCTGTATATCAGAGCTTTGTCCAACGGACATTTACTGTACCAATGGCAACGTATCTTCACAATGCATGCAAAATGTAGCTGTCACAGTAGGACCCATTCTTTCCCATTTATATTTGAATGCTTTTAAAGGTTCAACATCTACAAATTGTTTCATACATTTTAACATTGGTCAAAAAACAGCATGCAAAATGCTGCAATGATTCATATCACAGCTGCATTGTACAAGCAGGTTCTAGATGACTTGCTTACTGTGAACACTTGTCCACAGGGAATGTGCAATGCTCAATAAGGTCCATGTGTCAGTATGCCCATCATTTCTGAGGACATGTTGCAGCTTGGGTGCACTAAAGGTGGACATGCCAATTTTGTAAGACTGAAAGCTGATAGATAATGACATTTGGAATAATTCACAAATATATATGTAGACAAAATTAACACAAAGTCCATGATGTTTGAAATTGTATCTAGCCATATTAGCTACCTGAATGTGAACCATTAATGTCTGAACCCATCCATCATAGACTTACTGACAAGTTCAAGAGAGCAAATAAAAATGCTTCCTCCAAAATTTCTGTGCTCCTTTCAAATATCTTTTGTTTTGCCAAGCTCCTGAAATGTACTGTTTTAGGGGCTTACGAACTATCCAAGCAAATTAACTCATAGATGCAGAGTAAAATACAAGCCACAGTATTCTTTACATAATAGCACCAATAGCACCAGACATGGAATCTAAACCACAATTACACAATTGTCACTCTTCATTTTCTACCTTCTTCTGAAGGTTTGCAATATTTTACTCAATATATTTAGTATTATATGGGCTAGATATCAAACAATACTTTCCTATTGTTTCATATACTGTCCCTTTACCGTCTAATGGAAAATCTAAAAACAATCTATTATGTGGTTAAAAAAAAACTTCTCTTCTGTTCTGTTATTTTACCTAATACTGATATAGTCTAATGGGTATATTTAATAATCTGTAGGCTTGAAAAAGTGGAGATGTTGCCTATAGCAACCAATCAGCTTTTAGTTATGATTTATTTAGTACATTCCACAAAATTACAGCTAGAATCTGATTGGTTGTTATAGGCAACATCTCCACTTTTTTAAACCCGCAGTTTAGTAAATATACCCCAAAGTGTCTATTTTATTCAAAATATTGGACAAATCATTTATTACCTTTGTCGTAAACATAAGAATATAGAGTATTTTGGCATAGGGCTTTACAGCCAAGTATGATGTGTACATCAGAGCTAAAACAGTGAATTGTATTATTAAAAGATCTGAGGATATTTCAAATAATCCTGGCACATTCAAAGTTTCTTATTTGAGCTATTGTTAAGAATCCACTGTGATCCTTCTATTTTACAGTGGACTTGCCCTCCCTACACTACTTAATCCATAAATTAAGAAGCAAACATGTCCTACACTGTCAGTAATGTTGCTCCTGAGTGTATAACTGCAATTAGCTAACACCTTCAACTCATAATACTTAAATACTGATTCCGACTTACAGTGTTGCCTTTTACTTTATCTATTTCAGGGACACATGGAATACCTATTATAGGGTACTCTGTATAAATAGAAATTGTGTACAATTGGTTTCATTAGTGAAATTAGAATTAGCCATAATAACCATATATTATCATATCAAATAGCCAAATTAATAGGAAAGAAGATAGATACAAGCATGATAATCCTCAACAGTGATGATCCATAATGTATTTTTTATGTAATATGGACATACAGCATTTATAGTAATTCATTAAGTATGTGGAACATGCTTTATTACACGATAATTGGCCATCATGCTTTGTTGGCTTTCTGATACATTTACTGCATTATGTTTTAGATGAAACTACTTAAGGTTCCACAATTATTTCTACCTTCAATGGCAGGGTACCAGTATGGGAGCCGATAGGGCCCCAACTGATAAGAACTGTATGTTACATTATCATATTTTCCATCCCCCTGGTACTAATAAAGCTGAGCCTAGGAGTCAATTGATTAGAGCTGGAAGGATCATTTCTAACAATGTATAGTTTGAAAAGAGAGCTAGTGAGATTATTTATACATTTACACATAGTCGTTATGAAAAGGGAATGCTGTTGCAATCTAAAGAGAATGTTAAGTTGATACAGAGGGTATCATTCTTGGAGGAGAATAAGAGTGTTAAAATAGTAACTTTGTAATTACTTATGATAGAAAGTTATTTTGTGTTTCAAGAATTATTTATAAATATTGGCCATTACTTAAATAAGTACTATATAAGGGAACTTTTTTTTTTCTGCATACATTCTTTCACACAGGGTGCTAATGTTGTTAATTCACATGTAATAGCAGATATATAACAACTAATTATCTGCTCTCGATTTCTTGCTGCACCCCAACTTCTGCAAGGACATTTCCCTGCAGGAGTTGTAGGCATTTTATTTATTTATTTTTATTAACTTTATTTATTGCAAGTTTGAAAAAATAATATTTGTATAAAAGATCTATAATAAGATAAAGAGATAAGTCAAAACAAATGGGAATTGTGGCCATTGTAATAGAATTATTAAAGGGCTTTTGTCTCTTTTCCAATACTGTGTAAACCAGTCCCTTTAAAACTGTATGCCACATGTGATAGAAAGGATGTTGTGAATCTTTTCAAATGACACTGTGGATTGGGCTATGTTGGCCAAACTTCAAGGCCAAATTAAGCAAAACATAATAAACATAAATTTAATTAACCCCCCCCCCCCCCCATAAAATACAGAGGGAAAAAATAAGAATGGGAAAGTCCATTAGTAGGGCATTTCCATATTTATAGGCAAATACATTTTGGCAGATATTGGAGTAGAGGAAACATGTGATCCCATGGTGGTAATTTGAAGATTGGTTTATTTAGAATGGAAGCATTTTGTATAGCGTTAGGCACAGTACATGCAAGTGGACTGAATGATGAGTTTAATTTCAGCTATTTTTGAAGTAATGTTTTGTGTAGGCATGCCCCTTTCATGATAATATATTTTTTTGTTCATACTTCACCTAAAAACATTTGGCATTTTTATATTTGAAGCGATTGGACTTATGGGTCTAACTTGGCAAGTTGGTTGAAGTATTGGTAACCTGTGTATTCATATGATATAGTACTTATGCTTTTGTCTACAATTTATATCTCATTTTGGTGGATTGTAATACTGTTGTAGTTCTTTTGTGTAATGTTTGTGGTAACAGTGCATCTTGTGCCACCTGAACATGTAATTATATGGACATCTATCTTTATAGGATATTGTCTATGGTTATTGCAATAAATAATGTGTACCCTGTATATTACTCTACACTATAATACAAACTGGGAAATTAACTGTAGGAACATAGTGATATAATGATAAGGTGGTATTTAGCACTGTGATTGGTTGAGCTATATAAAAATATGTTCACTATGGTGCTTTTTAAAGGTTTTGATGAAGATTTTTGTGGTCTCAAAACATTATACTTTTATTCTGTGATTTCTGCTACTGAATAAAATAGCTTAATGTTTTAAGGAGCTGTTGTCCTGTTTTCTGTTACTGCATCCTGTTTAGCTAATAATGTCTGATATGGGTGGTTCAGAACTGGCCTCCCATGAAGAGTTAGTACTGTGGACCGAAGTGGTGAAAGCCTAAGATCCATGGGACAAGTGCCGGCATCTCTGTGAATCCAGAATTAGCTCAGAACACAAAAGTTTTTGTTTGTATTTCAGCACAGTGCAGATGTCATGGTGAGAGTGTACAGAAGTGTTTGGATAATATTATCTGGAATGCATCCTTATGTACTGAAAACAAGCATTGTTAATAAAGTATTTTATGCAATATGGTGTGCCCCCTATTTTTCTTTTCTACTTAATATGTAGCCTGCCAGTGCTCATCTGTGAGAAGTTCACCATACATACAAAGTATAGCATTTATATGTCTTTTAAAAATATGTTACAGATATCCACTTCCCCCTAATTCTCTTTAATTATTTTTTATCTATGTTTTCCTCTTTTTTTATTCTCTGACTCTCATTGCCCCAACTTTGCTATGATCAGGATGGGCAATTTCAACATCAAAAGTAATTATCAGTTTACTAACAGCAGATACTCTAGCAGAATCGTTACCAAAACATCAGTCATCAATATTTTCACGAAAACCAATCAATACAGTCAGAGCTGTTAACTTAAGAGTTAATTCTCTATAAATCAATTGAATTCATATTTGCCCTTTTCCTTACCCACTCCATGCTTTATTTTCTGCCTTAGGCCACTGCCAATTCACCAGACCTGGTTACCTCATCTTCCAGTTACTCTGCATATGCCTGAGCCAGCAAGCCGGTTCACGCAAGTGCAGAAGGGCCATGCACTGGCCTCGTGAGCAGTCAGGCTCCTTTTAGCGCAGACACCAAGTGTCGCCGGGGAGCTGAGTATTGCTCAGCTGCCCTGGTGACATTTTAAAGAGAAATTGCTGCGGCCAAAATCGCTGCAATGGACAGCAACAAAAAATCTTCAATTTAAAATGGTCTTGATAAATAGACCCTTTTATTTCTTCCGAGACAGATAACAGCACAATATATGGAGTAGATTAGAGGCCTAGAACGTAATCTACAGTTTGTCTGTTCTTTTCCCTTTATGATTTGAAACTAGAAACTCCTTTTATTTTTGTACACTTTTAACGAAACAACTCTTAATAAAGAAAGATAATTAATCATATACATAAAATCTACATATTTCTTACATAATTCAAATATTTATTTTCTTTACATAACTTTCTAGTAGATATTACAAAGCACGTGTCTACAAATCTAGTAAGGTATACTTGTACACGACACTAGACCTTTTTGTTTTATAACAAAAGCGGTTAGCTATTCACTGGAGTTTAGTTATTCTGTCAAATCAATTATGACTTGCGTTCAAGCTTCTTTGCTGAAAATGTCAGAAAACTACTTATCGTCTACATCTAACTAATAATCAATGTGTTACAAAGTATGCATTTGATAATTAATGTAAGATACATTAAGTTTCTTAATATACTGTCATATTAATATGTGATTGTGATCTAGGGCAGCATGGTGGCTTAGTGGTTAGCACTTCTGCCTCACAGCACTGGGCTCATGAGTTCGATTCCCGAACAATATCTGTGTGGAGTTTGTATGCTCTCCCCGTGTTTGTGTGGATTTCATCTGGGTGCTCCAGTTTCCTCCCACACTCCAAAAACATACTAGTAGGTTAATTGCCAGCTATCAAATTGACCCTAGTCTCTGTCTCTCTCTCTCTCTCACTCTCTCTCTGTCTCTCTCTCTCTCTCTCTCTCTCTCATGGGGCAGGGACTGATGTGAGTTCTCTGTACAGCGCTGCGGAATTAGTGGTGTTACATAAATATCTGATGATGATTTCTGTTAAAGCTTGCGATTCTAAAAAAGACTAAAGATAATTAAAACAAATGATCTTTTGTTCCATTATATAATCTAAAAGCACAAATTTTGGTGAAAGAATGGATTGTTAATGGATTTTGACTTCAAATACTAATACAAAATAAAATAGTTTTAAATGGAAGCAAACAGGAAGTGGCAGACTGAGAGTTAGATAGTGTCACAGTCCGCTCCCCGGGTGTTTCTACCCGAGCCTCAATACACTGACTTTCACTTTAAATCTCTCCTTGGTACAGACTGTCAGCCACGGTTTGCACCTGTGATTACTTCACCTGAGTTTTTAGTCAGTTCTGTCATTGGTCAGCCCTCCTTTATAAGCCTCCTCCCTCCACCTATTCATTGCTGGTTCTTCAAGTCTACATCTGGCCTGGTTCAGCTGTCTTTTCCCGTTATTATCTATGCCGTTATCTGCTCTGCATGCATCGCTGACTGCTGCTGATTCATTCCACATCCCTGTGGTAAGCTGTGGCTCATGGTTTGCTGCATATCTGGATTCCGTTGATCTCTGCTCACCTGTTCCACTCATTCGTGGTAAACGCTATGATCAACGCCCACTATCTACTCTGCATGCACTGCTGACTACTGCTGACTCGTTCCACATCCCTGTGGTAAGCTGTGGCTCATCATTTGCTGCATATTTGATTACTGTTGATCTCTGCTCATCTGACCCACTCGTTACTGGTTGTTGCTGTGATCATCTCTCACTATTTACTCTGCCTACATCGTAGTCCTCTGCTAATCCCTTCCGCAGCTATGTGGTGATGTGGCTCATCATCTGCAGTATACTCGGCATTCCATTGGACTTTACGTTTATGTTCCACGCCTTAGTGGTACTTGCTGTGATCAACGCTGTATTCTGTCTGCACTGCTGAACTCCGCTGACTGTTTCTACTCTCCTGTATAACAGCCGTGGCCCATCATCTGCAGTATACTCTTTACTCCATTGAACTTTGTATTTATGTACCACTCTTAAGTGGTAATTGCTATTATCTCCATCTGATATCAGAACTGTGTCTCTCTGTATGCTACCTAGATCTGTTCACCCATCTGTCTCACTGGGAACTTCCCTGGAGGGCCACGACCTGCAGGGTGGAAGCCGCTGAAGTCCTTGCGGGAATCCCTGGTGAATACCTTCCATCCTGTTAGACTCCACGCCTCTAGGGAAGTCTAGCCAATACCAGTTGAGACAGCAGGATCTCACTCATTTCTTCGTGTGAAAACCTGACAGATAGGAGGAACAGGCTCCTGATAGATCAGACGATAGTTTGAGGGCTCTGTCACGCGAAGTGTGCCCTGTAGGAAAAGAAGCTCATACAGCCAACGTAATATATATACTGTATGTACCAAATAATTTACATATGTCTAATCAGCCCTGTGTGATATTCCAGATTTTATTGATATGAATATCTATACTGTTTCACGTTCTACCAGGACATGCTGACTCTGAAAAAAAATAAATTCAATATTTTGGTGATTATCAGGCAGGTGCGCAAAGCCAAGAACTGTATCCCTTGAAGCTCTGGTACTGAAATTCCACTGGATCACTTGTTCGCAAAAGATTTTTATGTTGCAAAAATGTGATAGTCTGTCAAGTAGGAGCTCTGTATTGTTCTTTATAAGACAGGGGGGTATATTTACTAAGCTGCGGTTTGAAAAAACGGAGATGTTGCTTGTAGCAACCAATCAGATTCTAGCTGTCATTTTGTAGAATGTACTAAATAATTGATCACTAGAATCTGATTGTTAATCTGGCAGCTATAGGAAACTCTCCACTTTTTCAAACCTGCAGTTTAGTAAATATACCCCTGAATCTTTAAATTAGCCGCTGAATTTTCTTCTTGCCATCAGAAACAAACTGCATTTTGTTTTAAATTGCCACTTAAATAATGTGTTTGTTGGGTACTTTTACAGTGTGTGTGTGTTGTGTAGTTGTCATTTCTTATAGGCGTATTTACACAGTACCATGTATCTTATTCCACATAGGATTTAGTAATTCCTATGTTACATTGCACATCTGTTAACTTCCTAAACTATGGCCGTTGACTATAGCTTACAACTCATACTTGCCGACTTTCTTCAGCTCCCTTTCCGGGAGCCAGCCAGTGGAGGGGGGCGTGAGGGAGGCGGGATGGCATGACGCAAACGCGTCATTTGACAGCGGGGGGCGGGGCCAAACGCAGTGATTCACCGGGAATCGCAGCATTTGGGATCTAATTCTGCCCACTTCACTAAGAAGTGGGGCACTTCCTAGTGAAGTGGGCAGAATTCGGGAGATTGCCACACTCGCAAAATGTGGGAGTCTCCCGGACATTCCGGGAGAGTTGGCAAGTATGTTACAACTTCAGTGAGTCTTTTGGCACCTGGCTCAGAATTAGATGAAAGGATTAATTGCATATATGTTTACACTTGTGTTCATTATTGTAAGAAAGAAAGGATGCTTGTTTAAATGTTTTAGTATTAAATATTTTAAATGCCTTTTTAACTTATTTGCAGGAGTGCACAACTCACAAAGACAAGTTGGAAAAATTCTAGACCAATAATTTGATTAAATGCACAAAACTATGCTTTCTATTCTGAATGTTCTCATAGCAAAATGTTATGCTAGGCTGACATTTATGACGTACTACTACATGTGTGTAACATGTATGGTAACAAATGTTTTGAGAGGCATTTAAATTGCTATTTATACCGAGGGGATTCACCTTAAAGAAATAATGATTGTTTTCCATGACTCCAAAATAAATATATTTATTTTGTTATGTTTTATATTATGCTTATTTTATAATAAAAAGATCAGTTACAAAATTAACTACTGGTGCTTTCCCACCACTATAGTGATATAGTGACCTTATAAATAGACACACGGGGAAATAAATCTTAGAGATTGGCCCGTGTGTTACAATGGGCCCCTACTTCAAGAGCAGGAAACACCTGTGACTTTATCACTAATGTGAAAAGAGATTTACTGGGTCTATCATCTCTGTCACAGCCCCCTAGTGTCAGAGCATGTATTAATACTATTTTTATAAGTTTATGAAAAAATTATAGTAAATAAAATAAAAAAAATGTAAGTTAAAAAGGAAAAAAAGTAGAAACACAGACGCACAAACCTATTTTAAATGTACTTTCTATTCTATTATATTTAAATTTCATTAATGACTAAACCTCCAATGGAGTGAACTTATTTTGTATCCCTGTAACCCTTAAAACTCACAAAATAGAAAAGAGGTAAAGTTCATTGGTTTAGTTAATGTTGCGAATATTAGGGTATCAGTGTTGGGATGTTGGCAGAGTACAGCTGGTCATAGTGCTTAGTGAGGTTTATTCCTAGGTACTTAAGCTTATGCGGCTGCCTGAGAAACTGAAAGCTGGCTTCTGGGGTGCTAAGGAAAGGTGGGGAAATGTGGAGGGCTTCTGTTTTATTCGCACTGTCTTTAAAATGTGAGAGCTGATCATAATCACTGATGAAATCAAGGATAACTGGGAACATGATGTGGGTAATTGTGAGGAGGGTGCCATCCACATAGAGGGCTAATTTATGGTCCTGGGCGTCTACTTATATCTGTTATGTCTGAGTTTTTTCATTATGGGGGACAGGGGGCATCCCTTTTTTACGCAAAGTGGTACTGAAGAGGCACCATTCGCTAGGCTTATTGCTGAGGGGTTGTGGTAAAGTGCTTATATTCCCCAAAATTCTATCTCCCAAAGAGTGTGATGCATGGAAGGACAGGCTATCGGGGCAAATTTGTTTTCGGCATTGAGGGCCAATATCGGTGCAGGGGCCTCAGTGTTATTAACAAACAGTGTGTATTAAGTCTATCACCTTCTGGGTGTTGTCTGCCTCCTGTCTTCTAGGGATAAAGCCTGTTTGATTTGGGTGGACCAGAGAGGGGACGGCCATGGCTAATCGGTCTGCCATCAATTTGGCGAAAAGTTTTAGGTCCATGTTGAGCAGCGAAATAGGCCTATAGCTGGAACACAATAGGGGGTCCTGATCCTCCTTCAGTATGACCACTATGTTCGCTGCTCTAGTGGCTCCATCAAACTTCCCACCGCGTAGAGTTAAAAAGCTCCAGAAGAATGGGCGTAAGGATTGGGGAAAATTTCTTGTAATACAAGGCTGTGAAGCCATCAGGTCCAGGAGCAGACGAGTTCTTCAGATGTTTAATCGTGGCTATAAGCTCCTCTGGGGTTACGTCGGCATTGAGGGATGTTAGCTGGGCCCGTGTCAGTTGAGGGAGGTGACGCTGCTGTAAGTATTGTTCCGGCTGTTAAGATTTTCAGGGGGAGTCATGTGCATGCGGATAGTATAATTCCAAATAATATATCAGTTGTGTTAATGGATTTCTGTAGTGGAGCCTCGGCAGCTTAGAAATTGTAACTTTCAGATCATGGAATTTAACCAGTTCTTTTCCAGTAATTTAATTGCATGTAATTTAGTGCTATTAAGTTGAATTGTAAAACACACAAACTAGGTGAGCATCCTCATTAATTTACCTGAGCTTGTAACTTTGCCGCCAAGAAAATGTAAAAACAAAGGTCAATGGAAAATTATCGGTTCTTTTCCAACAATTTAATTGCCTGTAAATTATTGCTAATATGTTCAATTGTAAAATACACATACTAATTGAGTGGGATGTAGTTGACAAGCAGAATGTCAACATTTAGAATGACGACATATTCATTAGGTTGCCGCAATAGGATATAATGTGAACAGTCACAACATCAAACTAAGACATTAAATTTAAAGCGGCAATGCCGGTAGTACCGCCTGCACTACCTAATAAAAAAATGAACAATCCCCCCACCAGCACTAGGGACAAAATGCTGTTATTACTATAAAATCCTTGTTATTACTGCACACCCAGCACCCATGCTGACCAGTCTGGGGCTGGTATGTCATTATGGCAGGTGGACCCCATGCTGCTGGCATTGCTCATTTAATGGTGACATTTTAACTGTGGCGACATAATAAACATGTTACCATTCATTGATGCCATGTCAACCCAGGTGAGCATCCTCATTAATTTGCTTGAGTTTGTGCCACCAAATGATGCCTAAATTATAGTAAAATATTTGTTGCAGTCACTGAAAAGATCAGTGACCCCATGGCCATTTAATTTGAAATGAAAAACAAGTAAAAAGTAATGTAAAACAAGCTGAAAAAATGCATGGCTATAAACTGATTAAATTAAAGAACTGTAATAAAAGATAAATAAAAGGTCTTCTCTGAAAAAAACATTAGGGGGTAGATGTAGTAAAGCTTCTAAAAATGAAAAGTGGAGGTGTTGTCCTTAGCATCCAAGCAGGATTAGCTATCATTTATTCTAGTACATTGTAGAAAATGATAGTCTGCAACCTCAACTTTTCCCTTTTAGAAGTTTAGTAAATCTACCACTAGGTGTTGTGTCTATATTGTTTTCCTTGCTTCATGGAATATTTCAGGTTGTGAGCAGGAATGTCTACAGAACCAAAAAAAAATCCCTAATGGATTAGGTGAAGGAAGCTTTTTCATCATTGCACCCTCATAGCTGAATTCGCTAATGCTGCAAGTATTGTATATTCTGCACTTCCTGATAGAGGATACTGTTACAGAGCTTTAGAACCTCCTCCAGATGTGGCTTGTGCATTCCATACACACATCTTCACATGTACTTTTTGTGATTCAAACCATCTTAAAGAGATAAACATATGATGGGAACTTTAAAGGAACGATTGCCCCAATATTCCTTTTACCATACAAATGTTTATTCATTATGATCACTACTGAGACATAACGTACATATACAGTATGTTCCCTCGTTATTTCTAATAATGTCACAATTTATTCCTAGTTCCACTCATATATATGCATGTACATGCCTACATGCTAGTCTATGGGAAAGGAAGACGATATTTATACTTAAGTTTCTTAAGTTTCTTTGGTATGCATATATTTTCTGTTCTTTTAATCACTATTGCTTGGTGTTCTATGATTGTATGTAACATTCACTTATGTTCCTCTACACATAAATATTTTAATGAACACAAAATATTAAAATACATACTTTCATAACAAAACAATAAAGCTAAAGATACTTCAGCAATACAAAAACTGTAAGTAAAGTAATTCTTATTTTTTACTATCATCATAAATTGTCAGCTAATATAATTGGTCTGATATCTATGAATGCCTTATAGATGTCTCTTCAAATGTGAAAAAAATGCTTTAATTAAATGTGACTTTACATCATTGTACAGTTATGGTCCGTGACTCTGAAATTAAGATGATTTCATGATGCTTTTTAAAAAGTCAGAGGTGTGTCCACAAGAAGGTTTATTTTTTTGTTTAACAGTACTTATTTTTGAACCTTAAATGAACAGTTCTCTTCTGAGCACAAGTGGCAAAACATAATACTAAATCTAGAAATATCAGAATAACAGAAGACAGGTCAAATTAGAGATATGCGCTTATTTTGTTTAATTTTTATCACACGTTGTTAAGTTTTTGCTGCTGTCATGTAGTTGAAAAAACTTTTAAACGTATCAGCTCATCTGCAGCACAAAGGGTTCATTCTTCTGCATAGTGCATCAACATTGTTACAACAAAGTTATTATTATTATTATTATTATTATCATTTATTTGTTAGGCGCCACAAGGTATCCGCAGCGCCGCACACAGTACTAACAGTAGACTATACAGGGGGAAACCATACAGAACAATGAACAAAAAGTACCAATACTTCAGAAACTCCGGCTAGTCATATGCAGTAAAAACGGAGCAGAAGAACAGGTATGGAGACAGGAGGTGAGGGGGCCCTGCTCATACGAGCTTACATCCCAAGGGAGGGTAAACAGACCAGGCACAAGAGGAGCCAGTTGAGGCAAGAGGAGAGAAGTGAGGACGAGCAAAGGGAGGAGATGGGGGTTAAGTAGATGGTTGGTAGGCTTTGAGGAAGAGGTGAGTTTTGAGTGCACGTTTTGAAGGAGCACAGAGTAGGAGAGAGACGGATGGAATGAGGGAGGTCGTTCCAGAGAAGGGGGGCTGCACGGGAAAAGTCTTGGATTCTGGAGTGGGAAGAGGTGATAAGGGTGGAGGAGAGGCGGCGGTCATTGGCCGAGCGCAGGGAGCGGGCAGGAGTGTGAATGGAGAGGAGGCTAGAGATATAAGGGGCAGTAGAGTTGGAGAGAGCCTTGTAAGTGGTGGTGATTAGTTTGAAAAGGATTCTGTAGGGGAAGGGGAGCCAGTGTAAGGCAAGGCAGAGAGGGGAGGCAGAGGAGGAGCGACGTGAGAGGAAGATGAGTCTTGCGGCCGCATTGAGTATAGAGCGGGGGAGAGACGGGAGTGGGGGAGGCCAGTGAGGATGAGGTTACAATAATCGAGGCGGGAGATGATGAGTGCGTGGATGATAGTTTTGGTGGCATCCTGAGAGAGAAAAGGACGGATGCGGGCGATGTTGCGTAGTTGGAAGCGACAGGCTTGGGCAAGGGAATGAATGTGGGGGGCAAAAGAGAGATAGGAGTCGAGTGTGACACCCAGGCAGCAAAGTTAGGTGACAGAGGAGATGGTGGTGTTGTTGACGACAAAAGAGAGGTCATCGTGGGATGGGTGTCTGGGCGGAGGAAAGACAATGAGTTCAGTTTTAGAGATATTGATTTTGAGAAAGCGCTCGGACATCCAGGAGGTGATGGCGGAGAGGCAGTCGGATACCCGAGCGAGGAGGGTGGAGGAAAGATCAGGAGAGGAGATATAGAGTTGAATGTCGTCAGCATAAAGATGATACTGAAGACCGAAGGAGGAGATGAGAGCACCAAGGGAGGAAGTGTAGAGCGAAAAGAGTAGAGGGCCAAGAACAGAGCCCTGAGGGACTCCTACGGGGAGAGGGTATGGGGAGGAGGAAGAACCAGACATGGATAAAGTTAAACACAATTAACAGTTGTCTTGGTTGCCTTGTAAATACTATTGTTGTGAATGGGGATTGGATGGGGATTATTGCTATTATATTCACTTATTTACAAAACGCTGACTTAGTATGCAGTGGTGTACTTTGAGAGGATAATAATACAAACAAATGATGTACAATGACGTGAAAGAGAAGGTAAAGATGGTCCTGCCCAAATGAGGTTACAATCTAAGCAGTGTGGGAACAATTTTAGATGCTGAGGGGGAAATATTTTTGGCTACTGCCAGGCAGAAGCATTATCAGCCATCAAAATTAAGGCAGCCAATGGCTACTGGCATTATTGTGCAGCTACAGGTGGTGGTGTTTGTTTGGAATGAGGAGAAACGGTGGATCATCAATCCTTTATATTGTGTAGTGCTGCAGATTCTGCAGTGCCATGTGAATAAATTAAGATGCTGCTGATTAATTGATTCTCACTTTGTCCAGCAGCTGAAGTAAAATAATATTCCAGTAGATCTTCAAAACAACCCTGTCCTTCGTGTGAAGACACCTCAGCACTAATCTGTAATTTACCACAAATGTTTATAGATAAGTAATAAGATGATTATGAGGGAGATAGAGCACAGGGCTATATTGCAACCATCTCTAAGTGCTTTCTACATTACAGAGTTGAAGTCCAAACTATTTTCTTTTCAAAACTCACCTTACAGATGTGGGTTAATTCTCCAGCATGCAAGTACATAGGATAGTAATAGCTATGCATATGATTACACTAGAAGACAAACAAAATCATATTAAGGGTAACATGGATATAGGAAATAAAGTTTCCTTTGAATATGTTTATTATTTGTAATGCTGTAAAGAATGTGCAATATATACAACTTAAAATGGCAATGTGGGTTTGATCACCAGGTAGGGTCAGAAAATCACTACAAGTAGTGAAAGAACCAGAAAACATTCATCCTAAAATCAGCTACAGGCCAATGTCATTCAGCTGCAGGCCAATCTTATTCTGTCACTACTGAGAACTTGCTGCGCTGGGCCTCCGCCATTTATTCTGAGCAGAGCATATTGTGGTGTCCACAGTCAGCAGAGAGCTTAACTGCTGTGTGACCTTTGCCATAGCAAGGCATTGAAGCCCAATAATGCCACGTGCACATATCTGCTTTCTAGGGCTCAAAAATTAAATTCCACTCAGTGGGAAAAGAAACTTTAATGTTCCCTTCCTGTTTGAACAGGAAGTAAAGACTGCTGTAGTGCAGAGTGGAGGCAGGTGGGCAGCAGCAAGTCCCTCTCTAGAATCCTTCGGGGCCCCAAATTTTGCTATGAGAGCACCAAATTTCTTGTTATAGATCCACCTTTGACATAATAAGAAAGACAACTTTACATCCGCTTTAAGAGAGATGTGCTCAGTATGGACATAGTAAAGATTGATACTTCAAAAAAAGATTTTTGAAAATCAAATATTGCATTCAAATTTAGACAGACCCTTGAGCCAGTATAGCATCTTACTGTCAGAAAAAGGGTCCAATAGTGTGGCTCATTCTGGTGTGGGAACCCGTATTATTATCTTCAGAAAACAACAGGAGCCACCATTCTTTCTCACGGCACCCCACCCAGGAGAGTGGAGAACTTTTCATAGAGGGTCTCACTGCATCACAGAAGGGTATCACCATTCTGTTAACACCCAAGACTACCCACAAATGTTCCAGGAAGAAGTATCTAGATATCCTTTTAAAACCCTCAAAATATAAAGAAACAGAATTTATAATTGATGTTAATAACCTGTAGCACTTGTAGGAGGGTTTTAAAGATTACAAGAAAAGAATAAAATACATCTCGCCACCAGCAGGCACAACGATGTATACAATCAATAACTGGATAGTATTTTCCCTTCTTATATTTCCTTTCCTTTGCCCTAGCTACCATGTGTCATGGTCCATTTTTCTCTTCTATTTAAATCTAATGTTGGACTTGCACAGTAATGTGATTGCCACAGGCAGTGAAGATGCCATTACCTAGCATTTGTGTAATAAGCAGAACGGTTGCAAATAGTGTTGTCATCATTTATAAATGGGCACAGTTTGGAGTTTTCTTTTTGTTCTTTCCCTTGGGTGCTAAAAGTGCATAATGTGTTTTAAATAGTGCTCTACATCCGAGATATTTCAGTGGCTACTATTATTTATGCAGTAGACAGATGAATACATTATGTTAACTTGTTTTCCTTAGTTTTATTTGTGATTCTTCTTTGCTAGATGGGCTTTATACAAATAAATGAAGATTTCATATACGTTGAACCTATAAATCGGACACTTACAGCATCTGGCCATGCTCATCGAGTTTATAGAAGGAAAAGAACCGCAGAAGAAAAAACAGAAAATAAAACTACTCATAACTCATATTGTGGAGTTACAGGTATGTTCTTTCATTTGTTTATATTGCCATTGTTTTGAGACATTTGTATTTCTTCATTCCTTATCATTGGGACATAGATCTATAGTGGATCTTCACATCTCATGGAAAACACAAGACCCATGGTTCTATGCAGTCATGTAGCATAGCTAAAACATACTTACCAGCTTTCTTCAGCTCTTTTCCGGGAGCCTGGCCGTGGAGATGGGCGTGAGGGGGTGGAACGCCAAAAATCGCGTCATTTGGGGGCCAAACACCGCGATTCACTGGGAATCACGGCGTTTGGGACCTAATTCTGCCCACTTCACTAGGAAGTGGGCAGAGTTCGGGAGATTGCCACACTCGCCCGGGAGTCCGGGAGACTCTCGCAAAATGCGGGAGTCTCCCGGACGTTCGGGGAGAGTTGGCAAGTATGAGCTAAAGTAAAATTAATTCAAAGCACAGACCAAGGTCATTACAGAACATTTTGTCATACTGAGGGATATTTATAATGGGGTGGTACACTGCAAACAATGATGTCTCTCTTTTGATGTGTTTGTGCTTAGTGTTATATGCTTAACTTCAACATAAACTTTTCAAGGCTGGTCTGGAGAGGTATTGTACTGGTGTGTGTATGTTGCAAAGTCATAGATAAGCACAGTGTACCTTTTCTAACCCACTCCATGCATTAAATTACTTTATGTTAGTTACTTACTGCTTTTATGATATATATCCATACTTGCCAACTCTCCCGGAATGTCGGGTCGGTCTCACCGACTCCCAAGAGAGCTGGCAAAACTCCCGCATCCCACTACTAGCACCCCAAAATGACGCAATTCACTGTGAATCGTGTGCTTTTGCCAAAACGACTCATTTGGCCGCACCAAGCCCCCTCTCGCCCTCCAGTCACGCCCCTCTCCCGTAAAGAGCTATGAGAAAGTAGGCAAGTATGTATATATTTCATATTAAATTATTTTGGTAAGAAAGGAAAAGTGCTTTGAAAATGATGTATGATATGTTTTATTAATAACTTCACTTACAGGGAGAGGATAATGTTAGAAAAACCCTCAAATACTGTTATGTTTTCTGCAGATTTTTTTTCGGTAACAAAAAATCATTAGATAAAACAGCTAAAGTCTATATAAACAAAAATGATGATGAATACTGTGCCAAGGACAGTTATCTTTCTTGCAATGCTGACTACAAACAAACTTAAGGTATATTATTGCTACCTCTCAAGTGGTGTAAGAGTCTTTCTGCTTTGTATTGCTCAATTTCTCTGCAGTTTTGAGATAAAGCAGGATTATATTTAGCTAGGCACAGTCTATTCCCTTTTATCCCACTATAAAATAGAGTTTGGTGAAACAAAGTTTGTGCATCTTTATAGATACCGAGCATTCCATAATCTACACTCCAGTCTCATATCATTCTAAGTTAGAATTTCATGATATAATCTCAACCTGGCCAACCTGTGGCTCTCCAGGTGTTGTAAAACTACAAGCTCCAACATGTCCTGCCAGCTATTGGCTGGCTATCTACTGGCACAGTACTAAGGTACTTTTAGTAAATGTGGTCTCCTGTGTCCAAAGTGCTTCTGCAGACCTTATTACCTCCCCTATGCTGGCTGGAGGGCAATTTGTAGTAAATGTTGAGGTCCCGCAGACTGCATGTCTCAAGTCATGTGGGTATATTTGCTAAACTGAGGGTTTGAAAAAGTGGAGATGTTGCCTATGGTAACCAATCAGATTCTAGCTGTCATTTTATAGAATGTAGTAAACAAATGATAACTCGAATCTGATTGGTTGCTATAGGCAACATCTCCACTTTTTCAAACCCACAGCTTAGAAAAAATACCCCTTGGTCTCTGCACATCCTGCTACAAACTGTAAGTGAGAATTTCTATTTATTCCTGGACACCAAATGCAGATTGCACAGCATCCTGCTACTAACTGTAATACCTAGTGCATATTGGCAGCAATAAGGATTTATAAACATCAGAAAGAACACAGAGACAATTATGTACTAAAAGTACCTTAGTGACCATTAACTGGTTCTTACCAATAAATGCAGTTGTCTGTCTCCAGTGCTTATTTATACTTGGAAATATATAATGCACAGAATTGTAGAGACCAGTACTTCATCATCATCATTTATTTATATAGCGCCACTAATTCCGCAGCGCTGTAATGAAGCAATTTACACCTGTGTTTTAGATGGAAATTGCATCCAACGCTACATAAAGCCCTGAACGTGTTCATTTTTGCATTACCACCTTTTTTCTGACAGTTTTAAAAAAGAGAGGTAGATAAAAGCTGAAGCACTTGAAATCTAACAATTATATAGGAATAAAGATTTTAGTTCTATACTTTATAATTGTTAAAAATTTCACAAACACCGTATAAAATAGCCCCAATTTGAATGCCATAGCGAAATATAGAAATATGTAAAATAAAGTGTGATGTAAGGTAGAAAAAGTGAAAATCTTTTATAAATCACTGAGTTACTGCTTTCTTATGTTAGGGTGATTTGTAGGCATAATAAATAATTAATTTAAAAAAAAGTTGGAGAATAAGCTCACGTAAAGAAATAACATTCACTGAGTATAATCTATATACACAATCGGTTTGATCTGACAACTGTTTCATTATGATATTCAGTTTGGGACTCATGATGTTTTGAAGGGTGTTTGTGTAATTCTTAACAGAGATTAATAAAGTATAGAACTTTTATTTTTATTCATATATTATCTTTAGGATCCAAGTGCCTCCAAGTAAGAATATTCTTTTTTTCCCTTCTTTTTGTAACTGTTATATGGAGGACACCACATAAATAATGATTAATACACTTTATGATATAGCCATGGGGTTTGATCCAAATGCGGTGTGGGCATGCTCTTGTCTTTTTTTTTTTAAAGATTTTATTTTTGCAAAGGTCAATAATAAGCATCAGTCCAAGACATGATACAGTCATGTTATGCATATTCAGGGACTAATACATTCACTATATATTATAAAGAGACGAATCAAGACATTGACCAAATTTTACTTTGAAGATAGAAAGAAGAAGAAACAGAAAAGAGAAGTTAGTCCGCAGAAGGTGGGCAGGATAGAGTAGGGGGGCGGTGTGCCAATAGAAGAAAAGAAGAAGATCGAAGAGGGAAGGGAGAGGTAAGGGGGGGGGGAGAGGTAAAGGGTTAAGAAGGGGCATCAAGTGGATTGTTGTAGAGAAATCATAGGACAAAAGGAGTTTGAATTTGAAATATATATATTCACGGTGCCCAGACTTTATTAAATGAATTAGAAGTATTACGCAATATGCATGTCATAAACTCCATTTTGTATGAGTGCCAAACCCTATTAATAATTGTCTGCAAAGTAGGTGCAGTGGGTTGTTTCCAATTAGAGGCAATTTGACACAATGCAGCAGAAACTATGTGACAAAACATTTTCATTTGGTAGCTGATGGAATTCCAAGTGGGAGAAGGAAAAATCTAGGAGAGATTGAGATGTCAATCTGCAGAATCTGAGACGCAAAATTCCGTAGTTCCAACCAAAATGGGACAAGCTTGGGGCATTGCCACCAGATATGGAGGAAGGACCCTTCTGACGAAGTCCGGATATATTTTTTGTAATTTGGTTGGTACCAAGTACCATCGATAAAGAAGCTTATAGGCATTTTCTTTCAGCTTCACACAGATTTAGCTAGAGGCAGTGTTGGATTTTATTTTATCCCAATCCTCTCTATCTAAGTGATCTCCCAGATCCTCCTCCCAAGCCCGCTCATGAGAATCTTGGATGTTTGAGTCAGGGACCCTCATCTCCCCGTATAGCAAAGATATAAGGCCATTGGTGGAAGATCGCCGGAGGAAAAGTGACTCAAAAGAGGTCAACGGCCTGATTGTTAAAGATAATTTAGTGGTGGAGTGAAAATTTCTTAGTTGTAAATATTGGAAAAAAAAGTGTTGGGGATATTGAACTTAGTTTTTAGGTCTTCGAATGAGGGAAAATAAGTATCTTTTGTGATATCATTAAGATAGTAAACATCGTTGTTTTTCCAATAATCAAAGGACGAGATTATACGACCTGGTGGAAAACCAGAGTTATCAAAGAGAGGAACGTTTGGACTAGGAGCTGGGGCGAGATTAAATTTTGTGTTTGCTCGGTTCCAGAGAGAGAGCGAATGCGACACAATTGGGTGACCAAGAGCAGACCGAGGGCGTTTAGTGCGAGGGAGCCACAGGAGAGAGGAAGCGGAACAAATACCCAAGCTTTCGGCTTCAATAGAGACCCAAACTCTGGAGGAACCCAAAGAATTCCATAAAATACATTGGGCAAGTTGTGCTGCCAAGAAATCGTTTTTAAAATTAGGGACCCCCAAACCACCATCCCGCGTTGATCTCTGTAGGACGAGGAGCTGGACTCTTGGACACTTTCTGCCAAATATAAATTGTGAAGTATAATGTTGCAAAAATTTGAAAACATAAGGGGGGATGCGCACAGGAAGGGCTTGAAAAAGATATAGCAACCTGGGCAAAATGTTAATTTTAACTGAATTAATACGTCTTATCCAGGAGATGAGATTTTTACTTCAGGTTTCTAAATCATATTTAATTTGGGATAGTAGTTTTGGGTAGTTAGCTTGGAAAGGCTGACTATATTGTTTAGTTATGTAAATACCTAAATATTTTATCTTTTTTTGGTGCCATTTGAAGGGGAATTGTTGAGTGAGAGAAAATCTAATACTATCTGTGAGATAGCAATCAAGAATTTCTGTTTTTTATGGACTTATTTCGTATCCCGAAATGTAACTGTAAGTTTTGATGTCTGCCAGAAGGGGGGGAAGAGAAACAGCGGGATCCGAGAGAGTCAAAAGAACATCGTCGGCATATAATGATATTTTATGTTCGGATTTCCCTGTTTTAATTCCGTGTATAGCTCCATAGCCCTAATTTTTGCTGCTAGTGGTTCAATTAAAAGGGAAAGATTAAAGGTGAAAGGGGCATCCTTGCCGTGTCCCATTAGAAATTGAAAATGGAGGGGAAGCGACTCCGTTGACCACTACTGTTGCTCTGGGGGATTGGTATAAAGCTAACAGGCCATCTAAAAACTTACCAGAGAAATCCATTGACCCCAAGACCCTAGACATAAAGGTCCAAGAGATGCGATTAAATGCTTTTTCAGCATCAAGTGCCATAATCAGTGACGGTAATGTACCAGAGTGAGAAGAATGTATGATGTCAATAGCCCATCAGGTGTTGTCTATAGCTTGGCGGTCTGGTATAAACCCGACCTGATCCGGGTGGATCAGGGAGTGGAGGAGAGTGTTCAAGCGGGTAGCTAAAATTTTGGCATAGATTTTAAGGTCCACGTTTAGTAGGAATATAGGTCTATAATTGGAGCAGGAGTTAGGATCTTTATCTGGTTTTTGTATGACAACGATAGTGGCCAAGGTCATCGCCTCATCAAAGGGTGTACCCATTAAGACATTGTTAAAAACATCTGTCATGTGTGGGGCAAGGTCTTTGGCAAATTTTTTATAATATTGTGATGAGAATCCATCGGGGCCCGGAGCCGATGATGGTTTCATCGATTTTATCGCTGAAATTGTTTCTATTTGGGTGATATCTGTGTTCAAAAAAGTTATATCAGTATCTGAGAGATGTGGAAGTTAGAGAGATGATAAAAAGGATGTAATTTCTGCATCGAGAGATTCGTCAGAGGCTGGAGTTTTAGGGAGATTGTATAATGCTTTGTAATAATCATGAAATTCTTGAGCGATTTGCACTGGGTCATACATAGGCTGAGAGTTAGGAGATTTTTTAAGTTTTGTATTCTGTCCTCGAGATTTTCTCTGTCGCAGTTTGTTAGCGAGCATTGAGTCAGCTTTGTCAGCCTTTTCGTAGTATTGCTGATTTAATTTTTTGAGGATATTTGCAGCTCTGCGGGAGAGAATAGTGTTTAGCTGACCTCTTACTGCGGAGATTTCTGTTAGTAATGTTGTAGATGGGTGAAGTTTATGCTGAGCAAGAAGGGAAGTTAATTTGGTCTCAAGGGAAAGAATTTCCTGTGATGTCAATTTTTTGCCGCGGAAGTTTTACTTATCAATCTACCTCGAATGGTAGCCTTATGGACTTCCCATAAAATACCTGGTGCGATTTCCTCTGAAGTGTTTAGTTCAAAATATTCTTTGATTGCATCCCTAATTTCTTGATCGATCGACTGGACCAACAAAAGGGAGTTGTCAAGATGTCAGCGACGAGAACGTGGAGCTAATTTTATTAAATCAAAAGTAATATATACTCCGGCATGGTCTGTCCAGGTAAGAGGGGAGATTCCTGTATCCAATATTGTTTGGGTGAGGGAATGAGAGACAAAAATCATATCTATGCGGGAGTAACTACCATGTGGGGCAGAGTAATGTGTAAAATCTTTTGCATCAGCATTTTTCAGGCGCCAAGTGTCATGCAGCGCTAAATTGCGTATGCATGCTAATAAGGATTGGGAGTCTTTTAAGGAAGAAGAAGATTTTTGGTTGGAAAAACCAGAGGACCTGTCTAATGTTGCTCTTGTCTTTTTGTAAATAGTTGATGCTTCAAAATTGATATTAGAAAGCACAGTTGTCCATGGGAATTTATTATTTCAAATTCCCTTCTTCTAAGCTGTGAATGTGATATAAGTTTTTAATGGATCGCTAGTTACACTAAGCATTAAGTCAGGTATTTTCCTTTTTTTGTGACCTACATATGTAGCTAGCATTATTGAGTTGAAAGCAACACTCAAGTGTGAATATCTGCTCAAGACACAATGAAAAACTACTAGGTTATTTCTGACTCTTCAGCTCCTCTCAGGCATAGCTAGAGTTTGAAACATCACTGGCTACCCTGCTGCTGAACAGTGATGAGTCCCAGTGACACTGGGCATGCAGAAAACTATATATAGGTTAGATGAGGGGGACAGTGTGATGGAGGGGGAACAGAGTGATGAGGAGCATATATTATATTGAATAGTACATCAAACAAATTCTGCGGACACAGGCTTGCTGAACCACTTTGCTGTTTTATTCAGGCTTGCCAGGATGGTATGAACTGTAGTAGTTTTAGCAATCACATGGAAAATATTTACAAAGTCATGCGTCCCTAAAACTAACTAGACAGATAGTCCCCTAACTGACCACACTGGCCACTGACTGGCATCGGTTGCACCACCCACAGGACAAGTCCAGCTATGTAAGCTTCCTCCCAAGCACTATACTATGCTGTTCCCTTAATTAATTAGATCCAAGTGCTCCACCTGTGTTCCTGTGCTGTGTGTGTTGAAGAGGATGCAGACTTAACTGTGTCTGTTACCTGAGCCTGCAGATTCCCAGGGAAACTATTACTCCTCCCAAGTATGTGACAAATTGCCACTATAGATATATATATATATATATATGTATATATATATATATATATGTATATATATATATATGTATATATATATATGTATATATATATATATATATATATATATATATATATATATATATATATATATATATATATATACAGAGAGAGAGAGATAGGATTTAACTTGGAAATTAAACTGGTGGTGCCCTCCTATAATTTTCCATGCCACTACCTGCATGTTCTCTAACCTACACCACCATTCTTCCCACCTCCAAGCTCTAGATCCTGTCATTTTCATTCATATAATAAAGGATGCTATAAAATTTCTTATACACATACCTGTCATTTCTTGCCTTGACTACTATATCCTCCATCTAATTGATCTTTCACTCAAAGTTTTATATCCCCCTTTAATAATCATGAATCATGCCCTCAAGCTGATCTACTGTAAAATCTTTACTTTGGCTCTCTTAACTTCCAAAATATAAATATTTTGGGACGAGCAGAAACTAGCCTACAAATCCCTTCACAGCTTTTTTCCTACATCCATTTTTTACTTTACTCATAAACATTCTCCTAGTCACCCTCTGTGTACCTCCAATAATTTTAAATGTCTCAATCTCTCATAGCTGTGGCCTATGCCCATCTACAAATGCTGTTTCCCATTATCTTATGTGTCAAATTGTATGCTTATGGGGTTAGGACCTCCTTTATCTTCCGTATGTCATTGTTTTGTCAGATTTGTACTGTGTTATATGTTGAACCTCTATGAATTAAGCATAATAATCACATTAATAATAATTATAATAATAATCTAAGAAAAATTGTGACTGCTCGATGTGGGTTAATTTACTTATATCTTGGTTCACTGTAGTTGCTAATACCTTTGCCATCAATTCAACTCAGATGCTTACAAAGGAGATCAGTTCATAAGTGGATCAGTTTAAAAATCTTTATGTGTTGGGCACCATTACATACATGCTAATAATGAAAGATTCTGCCTGGAAATTATCACATTCCTGCAAAGCATTAATTATCTGGTCCAACTACAGACCTAAAATCTAAGAGAAGGTTTTAGAATGCAAAGTGCAAAAGATATATAGATGACCTCAGCTTAATATAATATAACGGCATGTTGAATATTTTCTACTGAAATTTCAGCATTCAATAAATCCCCAAAAAGTTTCTGTGAAACTATTTACAATATTGAAAATAATGCAAGAAGTCTGTAATCAGATTGGGAGATGTGAGATACTTAGCCTAGATTTAAAGTTGGATGTACATCCAATTCTGAAGCGAAAGTCTCTGTTCCATATTGTGCAGAACAGCAATGAGTAAGATATACCTCCCAACATTCCAACAGTTGGAACAAGAGCCCTGGCTGGTAGGACAGTCCCCTAGTGTCGGGAGCCAGCTTAAAACCCATGGGGTCCTTGGCAAGATACTGATTTTCACCACCCCCTGTCCATGTTTTTCCCATGATATTTCCATGCAACTTTCTACATTACCACTATTTACATTACATATTCTAAACATGCCTCCAACATTATCTTTCATATCTCCTCCTCAGATTCAACATCATATGAAACAATTATATCTATATTCATATAATTTTCCAGACAGCTAGCACACTCATCCCCAAATAATACATAAGCATAGAACTACTTCCCTTTCTGCCCTCATCTATTCCACAGGCATAGTGACATCCACAGATAGAACAAAATTATTTCCATGCTGCCCACTAGCCCCCACAGTACTACACAGAAGGTCAAGTGTGACACCAAGACAGCAGGCTTTGGAAATTGACAAAATTGTGGTGGGGATATTTGAGAGAGGGCAGTGACTCTGGCAGGAGAGATTATTATAATCTTTTGCCTCCTACCTTTAAGGTCATTTCTTCAGTGTCTCTACTTCTGACTCATGCCCCTGTAATGGTCCGGAGACTGAATAGTAGTCCGATGGCAAGAAAGAAGGTAGACCAAACGGGGATAATGTAATAAGAATGGTCAATGACAGCCAGGTTCGGTACAGAGTCAAGCAGTAAGGCAAAAGGGATCAGGCAGATGCATAGTTAAGGACAATCTGAGGTCAGTACATGAATAGTGGATAAATGGAGGCAGAGAAGCAGCAACAACAACAGGAACTAGATTACTTGCAGGAGCACAATAATCTGGTAAGGAGACAGGAATAAGCATGGCTTTTAGAGGAAGTCAGGGGGTGGAGCTAGAAACAAGAGAACAGTTAAACTGAGCTAGAACACAAAGCAAGGCAGGGAGCTGTCCAGCAGCCAGAGTCGCTCAGTTAGCAGAGCAACAGCTCCTCCTTCTCTTCCTCCCTCTTTGTTTTTCCCAACACTCTGTTCTTGGCCCTATGCTCTTCTCTGTATATACACTTCCTCTCTTGGCAAACTCATATGCTTCTTCAGCTTCTATGACCACCTCTATACAATTAACACCAAAATCTTCCTTTCCTCCCCTGAGTTCTCACCATATTTTTTTATCCTGCTTGCCCAACTGCCTCTGTGCCATCTTCACCTGGATGACCTTACAATTCCTCAAACTTCACATGTCCAAATCTGAGTTTATCTCCCCCCCTGCTTAAACACTACACACCCCCAAATTTCCCTCACAGCTGAACTTCCCTCTTTCCCTCATTCCCCTGTTCCCCACACAAGCTGCATCTGTGTCATCCTTGACTCTGCCTTCAGCTTCACCCCTCACATCCAGTCCCTTTCAGTCTTATCCCCTCTTCCTCCTTCTCTGAAACATTGCCAAAATAGGCCCCTTCCTCACTGAGGAAGTAACTAAAACCCTGGTCCCCTTACTTATAATTTCCCGCCTTGAATAGTATAACCTCCTCACTGACCTTCCCTCACATGCCTCTCTTTTCCCCTCTATATATCTCTGAAGTTGTCAGGAGATACACTCCAGCATGACCACACCGCTTCTCCTCTGACCTACTCCTCTCTTCCCCTTTTATAACCTCCTCCCACCCTCATCTCCAATACTTTTCCTGTGCTGTTTCCCTCCTATGTAATTACTTGCCTTGTTTTATCAGATTCATCCCAATCTACAAACCTATAAATGCTCCCTCTAAACTAAGCTACACAGACACACAATAAGGAAATCTCTGGACACCACCGTGGGTAAACACTTCTCTGGACCAGGACACAGTATGACAGATTTAAAAGTCTGAATGATAAAAGGTCTTTTTAAAAATGACAGGGAGAGAAAAATATGGGAATTCAGACTGATAAAAACATTCGTCATTAACCCAAGGACTCAATATAACACCTGGATTTATGACCCACTACATGGACACACTTCATGCCCCACAGCAGAGCAACTCCAGATCTCTGAACTCTTAGGACTTTTACTCTTCCATCCGTAACAAAATCTTTCGATTTATTACTTTAGCTTATCTTAATGATGTATCCCCCCTGTACAAATTTTTTGATGTAACAGCTGTTAAATGTTGTGCCTTTTCCTCAGTCATTCATTTGTAAACTTGCTGAATCTCTGGGTCTCTGTGCTCTGAATGCTAGCAAATATAATCATTTTTTTTTTTTTCGGTTAGCCAATAAAGTTATCACTACTATAATACTTTTGTCTTTTTTGACACAAAAGTATTTAACATCCCTCAAAACAAACCTCTTCATTCTTGACTACCCTACCCCCTCCTAGACCCTCATGTCCACTCACTCTACTTCTGTCCATCACATCCATCGTGCTTTTTTGCAGATATTGTCTCTCATCTCCCCCACCCTCTAGAATGTAAGATTTCAAAGACAGGGTCTCCTCTACACTGTCTCATTTTTTATGATGATTCTTCTGCTGTTTGTTCACTCACATGCCTGTAATTTTGTGCCGGTATCCATACTAGCTGCAGTTGTTATCTTACGACTATCCATGTATGTGTTATTATGTTAATTGTATTCATATGTATGTTGATGTGTTCATTGTATTCATGTATGTCATATCTGTAACATGTATGTCATACCACAGTGCTACGGATTCTGTGGTGCAATATAGATAAACAATGATGATGCTGATAATCTCTTCTCTTCTATTATTTTGGATGCGTTGAGCTTTAGGTAACGTTAGGACATCTATGTAGAGGTAGCAGAGAGAACGTTGGTTACACAAGATAGTACAGAAGGAGAGGTCAGGTGCGGAGAGTTAGATTTGGGTGTAGTGTAGAGGTGATACGGGAGGCTGAATAAGCTAAGTAGTTCACTAAGAGAAGATTTGTATAGTGAGAAAAGTAGAGGAACAAGAGCATAGCTTTGTGAGAAGTCAACAGCTATTATAGGGGAAGATGTGCCAGTGATAGACACACTGAAGGAGCAGTTCGATTGGTAAGGAGATGAACCAGAAAAGAACAAAGTCATGAAGGCCAATGAAGTGAAAGGTGTAAGAAGGAGATGAGGGTGATCAACAGTGTCAAAAGCAGCAGAGACTTCCAGAAGGATGCGTTTTGAGAAGTTACCCTTAGACTTTGCTGTAGGTAGATCATTGATCACTTTTATTAGTGTAGTCTCAGTGTAATTTTGGAAACAGAAACTTGATTGCAGATAGTTGAGAAGATAGTGAGAGGAAAGAAAATGAAATAGCTGGTTGTACACAAGTCACTCAAGTAGTTTGGAGGAAAGGGGTAGTAGTTGGAGAGATAGGTGGTGTTGAGAGATGGTTTATTTAGGATTGGTGAGATGAATACATGTTTAAAAGGCAGATGGAAGTGGGCCAGGGGAGAGAGGCAGGTTGAAGAGGCAGGCATGCAGTGAGGGAGAGTTGGGATGGAATAAGGTCAAGGGTGCAGGTTGTAGAGTGAGATTTCATATTTGGTTACTGGTGAGAATGAACTAAGGATTTGGAAGTGTAGGAGAAGATGGTTGGGGTGTATGAGAGAGCTAGTATGAAGCAATAGCTTGTCAAATTATTCCAATTTTGTCCTTGAAGTATATTTTAGAATAATGAATATTAGAGAACTATAGTTGATTTTTTTTTTGCAGGTCATAGCAGGACAGGTTGGTTATAGGAGAGATTATTTGCCATGAATAGGAGCAATGTAGGAACAGAGCAAGAAACAGGACATGTGAGGACTATAAATTAGTTTGATGCAGGAAACAAAAAGGTTCATATATGCAGACTAATGAGGAGGGAATTAGCAAAGGGGAAATAATGATGGGGGAGATAGAAATAGGATAGTAGAGAGAGAAGAGGAGTTTAGAAAAAAAAGTGTGGTATATTAAATTTATGCTAGAAAATTATTACAGTAATAAGTCATGTTGTCAGATAATTTGCAAACTTCATAGACAAATATCTGATAAGTTAGTTAACTTCTACATGGAATGCTGGAAAAATAAAAAATTTGGAGTGGGACATAGGGACCAAGAAAAAATATATAAGAAAAACAGTATAAGCAGAAATTGATAGCATCCTGGAACAGTATCTGCACGTGACATGTGATTGTCAATTGCTCTAGAACAGTGAACCTGAGACACTTCACGGTCCACATGGGTGGTCCTCTAACTTTCAAAAGCTCTGTGCAATACCCTTAATCTCAGAATAAAGTTAAAACAATACATTTAATCAAATACAGAGACACTTGTGTGTAATAACATATCACAAGCGGTTTTAAACAAACTTTACAAGCTAGAACAAACAGATCTGACAAAGTAGGAAGGAGCTGGGCTGCAAGTTAAGGCTTGGAGGCTGCATGCGGCCCTAGAGCTGTATTTTGTTCATCTTCTTCTTTAGAAGATAGCAAAGAAATATACTTTATTTGTAGAATAAATACTAGTTGATTCATTGTAAACCATTTTTAGGTCAATATATCAATACTAGTTGATTCATTGTAAACCATTTTTAGGTCAATATATCAAATAGGGTACTCTTTTATCCATACTTGCCTGCAGACAGCTGTCTTTTGGGGATGTAACTGGAGGAGCAGTCAATCCGGAGGAATACCATGCAGTCTGTTGTGTAACTCCCTCCTGTCCTCCCAGTGCTGAAATACTCAGTCACCTCTGCTCCATTTTTAAGTAGAGCTGTGTAATATGCAATACCTAAATATTATATATGACTCCACTTTGTGCCAAAAATGGAGCAATGGAGCTCTACAAACATCATTAAATTACATTGCTGAAGCATTCTTCTTGTTTTATCTTTATGTGGGTGATCCAACACTTTAAGAATCCAGAGATGTAGTAGACCTCAAATTATAATAGACCTAAAGAGGTTGTACAACTGTGCATGGGACATTGTGCCATTGGTATTTTAGACTGTAATGTCCTCCCCTTCCAGGTTACAATCTACTATATAAATGCCTAGTGGCGTGTGTGAAAAAAAAAAAACCAAGCTGCAGCGCCACCTGCTGGGCAGAGTTATACACTGACCTATATATTTCTTGAAGGAGAAGTGACAGTTGGGAGTGGTTGGTGGTTGCCGGGGGTGACAGTGGGGAGTTTTTAACACCTTAAGTAGCTTGATGAAGGATGTGGCGATGAAGATGAAGGATGAGGTGATGGAGAAAAATGATGAGGTGGTGACATGTGGACAAAACCACGTTAAAAAAGGGCGCTTGCGTCGGGAAGTAACGCTCTTCCCCTGAGGAGGCCTGGGCTAGGCCCAAATGCATGACAAGAACCTTTTTAACACCTTAAGTAGCTTGATTTGACTAGAATGCATGAGTTTAATGCACGGGTTAACTTGTTGTTTAATATATTTAAATGTTTACGTTAACGTCATTTGATACAATGACTATGTTTAAGTTATTAGAATTAATGTTTTGTCATGATGCTCCACGTTTTCTGTATTTTGTATAGCAACATACTAAAGGGAAACATCAAAATAATATACAGATAGCCAGAACTAGGTAATGTTTATTCTTTATACATTAGTGCTGTCCAAATATTTGTATGAAAAGGGCAGCATATATTTAGAACTATTTGTTTGAAGTTTGAATATTATTAACAAAATTATGCCACATATTAAAATCTATAGAAATTGTCAAGTGCGGTCGGGGCAACCAGTAAGCCTCGGGTCATTGTATCCGGCCCAAGACCACTGGTTGGACAGTCCTGGTACACATCATTAAATAAATATTGCTAACTATAGAGGAGAAAAGGCCAGCTTGTTCATGTTCATTTACTGACAATTTACCAGAAACTTAATTTGCAGTCTGATGTAGGTTTTGAGGAATTTAAAATAAAAAAAAGTGCTGAATGGCCAATATATCAGTGTCAAGAGTGATATATGACCTACAAAAAATGTACTTTATTTTTCAGTGGACCCCCACCAATCTCCCATTTTATTAGTTGACTTAAATACATTGAAATGAAAGGACAAATAGTTTACTTGTAAAAGGAACTAAATAAATATTTGACAACTGAGTGACATGTAACGCTCTTACAAAAATAGTCTACAAATGTTTTACAATGTTCCAGGTTTTTCATATTATCAGAAGTGTAGTTTGTCTACAAAACATGTGGTATGTCTCTTTTATATTTTGGCTTGAACAGTCCACGTTCTGATGTCATATTACCCTTCATGGTGAAATGGGAAGCTGATTTGGGTATGTCTCTTTCCCAGGAGAGATGACAACACTGTTGTATCACTGTTTCTAAGGGGAGCTGTTAAATAAGTTTCCTGGAAACCTTCTTTCAAAGTCCTTTAATGACCTTAGTTCAATGACAAGTTCGCCACTTTCACATTTGGCATATTATTATATAATGCATTATATTTAGTAACGTATAATTAAATACACATTTCATAGAGGATTGGTCATTGGAAAGCTTTTGACCATATTAACTAACTCAAAGTATTTAAGTAAATGTAACTTTTTGTTGACTATTAATCTCACAAATAAGTATGATGTAATGATGTATAGTACAGTGCAATAATAATGTTCCACAACCGCAAACCTACATGTGTTTTATTCTGTGAATAACAACTCAAAGTTGCAGCAAATGTTAACTGAAGAGTTTTATTCTTTTTAGGATACATGGCAAATGATTAGTTATCAATTGTTGTGAAGCTGGATATCGTGGTGATCTTTTAGGTCTTCCTTTCAGGAGATTATTATTAATTTGGTCAAATAATAAATATTTTACTTTTCAAATCACAGATAAGAGAAGATCAAAAAACAATAAAGCAGAAAATGGAAGAAGAAAAAGATACTCACCCAAACAAAATCAAGAATACAACATAGAAACTGTGGTGGTTGCTGACCCAGCCATGGTTTCCTATCATGGATCTGAAGCAACTAGAAAATTCATTCTCACCATCCTAAATATGGTAACTATCTCACTAATCCACTATTCCTATGAGAGCGTTATTAGACACAGTGCAATAGGCACATTAGCCATTATTCAATGCTGGTGATATGCACTATTAAAACCTATCTATTCCTTGTTAATGCTTCAGCTGTGACCATAGCAATAAGACTGTGGTTCACAGAAAAAAAATCACAAGTCATTAAAAAGTCACAAAACTTGTAAAGATTGTAAAGTAACAGTCAATTGTTTAATCATTTTTAAAATGCTAAAGTTAAACTTGTCTTATTGTTCAGAAGTGTATCTGTAAAATACAAATGTTACCTCCTGGCCAATTACTATATGCCCCAACACACAAACTAATGCACAACCAATCTATTGTACAATGTTAGTTTTTTTTTGTTTTATCATTATTTTTAATTAAGCAATATATAAATTTACATCTTTCCAGGTGTACAACCTTTTTCAGCACAAAAGTCTTGGAGTACAAATGAATCTTCGGGTCACAAAATTGGTTCTCCTTCATGAAACACCTGTGAGTTAATTTAATATAATTATAAAAAAATGTATTTTTCATGTGATTTGTAGTAATTTTATCAATATCAGAAGTAACTGGTTACTGTGAACTACAGGGTGTCTATAAAGTTTTCTCAACAAACAGTATATTCATTCAATCAACCTATACTCCTGTTCTTCTGTATGAATGTTGGTGTTCACTAATATACAATGCTCTTCTAACTTAATCAGGAGTGGAACAGTTCCTAGAATTCATCTGTATTAAATAGTGTTTTTATGCTTAAATGAAATGTTCAGGAGTTTATGAAATTTGGAACTGAGAATTATAATAATTGTTACAACAAAGTATTTGCCGCCATAGAGCTATAGCGAACTTCAGTATGCTAAGTGAAATTCATACGTTAACAACTTTAAATGATTTAAATTAGTTAATGCCTCACACTAGCATAGTTGAACTTTTCCTCATGTTTAGATCTTAAATAACTCATAAGAATACGTGGACAACAGAGCTGCAAGTAGATGGCACCACCACTGATAAGGATATAAATATAAGGCCCTTTGCATGGTTAAAAAACATATTCTGGTTTGCTCTATTAGGGACTAAGATAGTTAGATGTATGTATAAAGATTAATCTGATCGCTAATCATCCAGAGCAATTGAAAGTTGCTCCTCATAAGTCATCATCTTGCTGACAAGTTTGCATTTTAAAAATATAGTCTTTGAACTCTAGTAATGAAAAACATTATAAGAAAAATGAGCAAATGATATCAGCAATTCTCAGATTACTTTAACTACTCAAAATATCTATCCCTATATGGGGCTTTTCTGTCTTGGCTTGTAAGGGTCTCCACTATTTATACTTTATCTTTATTAGCATGGAACTCCACAAGCCATATCTCTATGGGGCTCCACTAGCTCTGCTGGTATGGAGCGCTTGGCTTCTACCTAGACCAACTCTTCATATATACTAGTTGAAAAAATTGAAAGATGTTGCTTTTTAGGGAAGATCATTTGGAAGATGTTGATAGCTTAGGAGATAGATACATATATCTAGTTTTAGGAAGACCATTTGTGGATATTCTGTAGGTAGGCTCTTTTTTAGTCCTAAAAAGTTGCATTAATTAATATTTTACTGCTAGCACAAGAGCGAAAAGAGTATAAATTAATTTTCGTTACCTAGTTGCAGCAAATGATAGGTACATTCGTTTGTTTCCTGTGATGTTTTTGTTGACCCAAAAGTAAAATTTTAATGCTTAAGATTTTTTAAAATCCTTTAAATTGCTTTTTGAATTTTCATATAATTTAGTTCTTAATACATACACAGATTCATTATAATCATATTTTAAGATTCCATCACTTTTTTATCTGCCTTTGTTAAATGCTTTTTACCACTTTTATAAATTTTAGTTACAGGGAGAAAATCCTAAACAGTTATAAAGAGGCATCAATTAGCAAACAATGACAAACACTGAACATGCTAAATCCTTTTTTAGGTCGTAACCTTTTCAAATTTATAATATAGAAGATAAAACTAAATTAAACAAGTATTTTCATTAAACTCTGGATTTACTTGTAGGCAGATATGTACATAGGACACCATGGAGAGAAAATGTTGGAGAGCTTTTGTAAATGGCAACTTGATGAATTTGGAAAGAAGAATGATGTGCATATGGAGATGTCAACAAGTTGGGGAGAAGAATATTCAGCAGTAGATGCAGCGGTCCTTGTAACAAGGTAATGTAAATGAACATGCTTAGTCATCGTATGTTTTATCATTTAAGTGTTGATCTTTCTATTTTATTAAACATATATCTTGATGAATTAAAAAACTCATATAACATCTCTATTTATATTACTACTTAAGATATATAGTATCGTGACAAGTTAAAACTAGTCATAATGTTACCACTACTTTCGGGCTAATAGAAGTATCCCAATTCTATTAACGGGTCACCATGGCAACAAAATGGATAAAGTGCTTTTTTGTTTGCATGCAAGAAAAGTACTGGATGCTTTTTTATGCAACACAAAAATGCTGGATTGCTTTATTTTTACACTGCAATTTAGAGTTGTGTCCTCCCTCCCCGGGGCAACATTGTTTTGCCTAGATACTAATATACTTTTTTTTTTTTGCTTTAATTCAAAGTAGAAACTAGAAAACCACAGAATAATAGACAGGCGCTAATAGGTATATTCAGGTGCTACACTTAACCGCTGCTGCAATATTAACAGGTACTGTACCTGCTGTACAACCAAGAACAACAAAACATTAAATAGAAGAGAGCTGGTTAAAGTGAAAAATACATTATTTTAATTACTACTAAAATTTAAAAAATGATAAAATCACAAATATAATGTCATATGTCATAATCTCACTATATGTGGCAAGTACATAGGTAAAAATTACATTCCAAACATATATTGTTCATTTTCCTCAACCAAGTCAACTGTTGGAATAAACGTTTCTCCAAGAATGTTCCTGAAAATGTAATTGATAGTCAATGATTAAGTATTCACAGCATTCCGGACAAGTCCTACAGATAATCAAATGGTAATAAAATAAAACCAGTTAATTTCAGGCAACAATCAGAAGCCAAATGGAAAGTTCTCTTTAGTAGCAAGCACGATGATTTATTTGCTGTAACTTAGTCCAGAGGAAGGTTTCCCTTGATATAGGTAAGGTTGGAACATTTCTATACACGTGTACCCACAGACAGATACAAGCAATGCTTGATATTGAGCTGAGGAAGTATAGCCTGTCTTGCACACAATATCATCATCATCATCACCATTTATTTATATAGCGCCACTGATTCTGCAGCGCTGTACAGAAAACTCATTCACATCAGTCCCTGCCCCATTGTCTAAATTCCCTAACATACAGACACATACAGACAGACAGAGAGAGTCAATTTTTGATAGCAGCCAATTAACCTACTAGTATGTTTTTGGAGTGTAGGAGGAAACCGGAGCAACCGGAGGAAACCCACGCAAACACAGGGAGAACATACAAACTCCACACAGATAAGGCCATGGTCAGGAATTGAACTCATGACCCCAGCGCTGTAAAGCAGAAGTCCTAACCACTTAGCCACCATGCTGCCCAATATTGTCACTTGACACATTTCTCCGCCTCTTTAGGGGCGGTTTCATCAGAGGTTCATCTGAGTGTAAATGTGTCCCTTTTTTATATAAAATATATCTAATTAGTCATTTAAAATAGTATTTCGGGTTTTTTCCATAAATGATTATAATGTTTTAGGTTTTCAGAAAGATTTTTTAAACTGTGTCAGATTTATTGTTGGCAGAAAGATCTGTCTAGTCACGCTTAAAATTCTTTTTTAACCATTAGCTCTGAAAAGCACTTTTACAGGTGACTAAGCTCTGGAATCTTTACTAAATATTTGATATTTTTCAGAGACTGTACCAAGATTTATCAGTGCCGTAAAGAATAAATGAGAGCTTTCAGCAAAACAAATGAGAACTAAAAATAGCTAAAATCAGCACCAGGTTTTTCTTTTAATAAATATGTTATAATAATGCTAAAATGAGTCATATAAAAGTATATATAATACACTCAGAAATGTTTTTCCTACTGCTATGGGGATATATGTGTGGTTGTTACACAACTATTAAATAGGATGGCTGCCCCCAGCAAAATTGTATTATTTAACACATTTGGCAAGGAGGCTTGGCAGGAGAGGGGCATACTTGGCCGAAGAGAGTGTCACAAGTGTGGATATTTGGATTAATTACTATGATTCCCACTTCAACCTGATACATAGCACTACTGCTGAGTCTCCTATCTAATATAATTCAGCCAGGGTTCTCTACCATTGAAACTGGCATCAGAATAGCCCAAGAGAGCAACTGCCATAGGTGCAGGAATGTAGCTGCTATGGGGACCATAACTGATGGGCGCCCGCCATCCCTGTTTGTATGTATGTGACTTTTTACCATTGGTCGATACAAGGAAGCCCTTACCGAATTTTTGCCATGGGGCCCACAAAGGCTTAGGTAAACCCCTGGCATAGCCTATTTAAGTTTATCCATTCTTGTTTCCGAATAAGTCAAAATAAATGCATAGATACAGGCCACATCACCAGAAACTGCTAGTATATTTTATATAATTTACTATATATTTTATTGAAGTAAAAAGAAGCTCTTTAGCTAATAACATGAATTGCTTCTAGGAAAAGTAATGTAATTAATACTATCTATCTGATATGATCTCTATAATAACAATAGTTACTTTGACGTCTCTCTTACCAAGTGACTCAAACCTGTTACACTTAATCTTACATTTTATGTTAAAGTCACGTTTCATAGGGCTTTACACTGAAAGTCGGGGATGTATTTTAATGCTCTGTGGTATGCTGATGATTTCAGATCATTGTTTTATGGCTTATAATGAACTGAGCTGTGTAAATGATCTTAAGGAAAGCCAATGCATGTGTTGGTTTGTGAATGTTATGTGGAATGTAAGTGACTGGCTTGTCTGTCAGTTTTGACACATGGAATGTTATTAGAATTAAGTAGTATTTCATTTCTAGCAGTTCACAGCTACGGAACTTGTCAGCATGATGCCTCGCATCTATTAACAGTAAAACTCATCATTACTTCTTATTTATTTAACAGTTGTGGTTATCTACAGAAGCTTGTATTAGATAGAACCTGACTTGGGCATCAAATTTTGAGGGGACGCAGAAGGTACATTTATAGGGCTATTTTCGGTTTAACAAAGGGGAGAGTATAGAATTATTCTTCCCATAAAATGACCTTTGTTTTCCATGTACCAAGTAATGTTATCAACATTTCAATGGGTCACTTGTTACTAAAATAAATGATCTTTGAACAGAAAAGTTCAAATTTAAGGGACACTAACCTCAAACATTTTCTGTACTTAATTGAGCACCGTCATATAAATGATGAAAAGTCCTCTAACAATAATATTTTTATACATTCCTTCCTTAATAATTGCAATGAACAAATATGAAGGGAATGAAAATATATATATATGTTAAGAGTCCATTAAATGAAGGGATTTCTGCTAACGTGATAGTAGAATGGACATTTCCATTGGAGCTGCAATCCTGCAAAGTAGGTGCAACTTGAAGTTTCATAGGGCAGTTGCTAAAATGACGGTCTTACTTGTTTTGCACTTTTATGAATGGCCTTTACTATCTTTGAACAAGGAACATAGAGAAACCGAAAGTGTTATTGGAAATGAATCCCTTATTTCATAGTTTATCCCAGAGACTTGTGTGTCTGACCTGTTGTGTAACGCTATATACTTCAGCCCATTTGGGATAGCTGGTGCCCCAAGACCATGAACTAAAAATGTCAGAAGTTATTTTATTTCTTCCAAACATGCCTGGCAGGGATTTCATGTACTGCAGGGACTACTGTCAGTCTACTAGAATACCAGTGTCACTGGTACACTCAAAAGTTGGTCGGATACTGGGTACCTTCTATAGCTATTTGTAGCAACATTTTCAATCAAGCTTAATAAATCTACACCTGGAACAAACTATAATTATATAAAGAGACAATAAGGATTAATCTGCTACAACCATGTATATACTCCTAAAATGAAATTGTAAATGTGAGATCAGTTGTATTTTATATTGAATTTTTATATCAATAAAACATATATCCTCTTTGGACGCACCCTGTATAGTTGTTTTTATAATTATATAAAGCCTATTTATTTGTTTCATATTTTATTGAGGCAGAAATAAGTAAAGATACAAGCATCATAGTCACAATATACAGGAGCAAACAAATTCTCAGTACATGTAGTAACATTGGATACAAATTATTTTATGTCACATTGTAGCTATGGGTGTACTGTACCACTAACCATATGGCCATGTGAGGTTTGCATACTAGAGTTGAGGGTCTATAGACTTCCCAGTGAAAAAGATGGTGCTATCCCAAATTAACCAGCATTCACAAACTCTGTAGAACAACATTACAGAGTTATTAAGGATGCTGGTCATATATTCCATTTTGTTAGTATTTCTGCTGATAACAGAAGTGAGGAATGCAGCCTCTGGGGATATCAAGGCTGCATTTAAAATGTGAGTGATTAGTTTAATGATCTGGTGGTCACCCCCAGGTATGGGGAGAGGAAGGATGCTGTATTTTAAATTATTAGGTACTACTACACAAGTGACTTCCTTATTAAACTTCCTAACATCTCTCCAGAATTCAACAATTTTAGGACATTGTCACCAGATGTGAAATAACATGTCCCTCAAACAGAACTCAAACACTAATTGAGGCATAATTTGTTAATTGCTCTTGCCTGGTAGTAAAAAAGATACACTTAACCAGGCTGTCACATCTGTGTAGAGAGAGCCTAATAAGAAAATATATTGTTAATAGCTATCTAGCCTGCATGTGGTTTGCATGTTAAAGTTCAGGGCCAATAGACTTCCCTGTAGAAAAGATGATTCTACCCCAAATCCGGCAGCATTCCCAAACTCTATTGTTACACCTGTCTTTGTCCTTGTGAGAGCACTTAGCTTCAAAACTGGTCTGATGATGTTGGAAACATACCTTGTAGGGACATTATACCATCTGAGAGATGACAACATTCCAGACACAGATAGACTTTTTAGCCATTTCGGATCTAATGGACTCCATCTCTGCCACCTCCATGGCTTCTCCAAAGTCTGCTTCCTATCTGAGTTCATGGGCTTCTTTGGGCAACAAATTTTACGCAATAAATATATTGGGCCTTAAATACCTGCACATGGCTCCTGATTGGGAGGACGTGACTCCGGCGGTGGGATGCACCTGATGGGCGACATAAGAGAGAAAGAAGCGTCCCGGTTCCTAGGAGACATGCGTCCTTCCCCGACATGTATGGACAGTGCGGGGATAGTGCCTGCCACTAATCTTGCTTCTAAGCCCAGGAATGCGGGCAAATGTCTAAGAAGGACTACATCATTTAGGAGATCAATTTTGTTCCTGGCTAGAAAGTCATCATGACGAAAACCCATGGGGAATATAGGATTGTCCTAGAGCAGGATAAAAGTAAAGGTGCTAGGGAATATTGACTATTGTAGTGGTCCCAGATAGACATAGAGAAAGAGAAAGAGTTTATCAGGTGCTTTTCTAAATATGATGTGTCTGTCTCATTTCTGAATTCACAGGAGAGATTATGTGAAGCAAACACAGGTGTAAGTTGTCTCTATGTCCTCTCAGATTTTAGTGTGGTGAGAGGAGTGCGAATAGCTGTATTGTGACCCCTGGGATGCTCATATGTTTCTTTATGTTCACAAAATTCATAGATGTAGCAAGAAGGGCACGACATATGTACATGTTGTGGATGGCACCACTGTATACATATCTATCAACAAGAGCCATTCCTGCTTTAAACATGTTCTTTTTAAATAACTTGGTCTCAATTTAAATAATAGTTCAAATAAATTTAAAATTGTTAACATAAACAATTTAAGTCAGCCTAGGTTATTAAAATCTGGAAAAGAAAGATTGAAAATAAAATAGAGGAGATCATTGTGGGACTGAGGGACAAGGTGTGTTTTGTGAAAGGCCGTCTGTGAGGAAATCACAAGAAGTACGATGTGATGTTGTAGTAAAACAATATGGAGTTTATGGCAGTATATCACATATAATGATGGACAGAGCTTAAGTACACAGGATTTGGCAGTAATCAAAACTTTGAAGGGTGATAACACAGGCTCTGAGTTGATGGAGGAAAGTGTCACAGTCAAAAGACAATGCATGAATATCATACAGTCTTTGAGGAAGTGCTGGTGCAGTCTTTCAGGCAAAGCAGAAAAATAACAGTTTTGCAGCAATGCAGGACTATAAAACAGAGTCTATGAGGCAATGTTGGTGCAGATTTTCACAGTCTTTAAAATAATGCAGGACTATAAAACAGAGTCTATGAGGCAATGTTGGTGCAGATTTTCACAGTCTTTAAGATAATGCAGGAATATAATACAGAGTCTCTGTCTTAAAGGCAGTGCAAGAATATAGCACAGAGTCTAGCGATCACTGTGTAGCAGAGCGAGGAAATGATCATTATCACAGTCTGTTCCTGAGGATACTGTGTAGAGCTATATGAATAGCTTGAAGATGCAAAGCATGTTATAATGAGCCAGAAGACTTGTGAAAGCTTAGCTAGGAACCAGCTCACTATAAGATATACAGCCAGTTATCAGGAACCAGGAGACAAACGAATACAGAGCCAGGGACTGGCAATGAATGCAGGACAGTTGAGAGTTTATAAAGTGTAGCTCTCAGCATTCAGAGGAATCATACCTGAACTACATACCAGATCTGAGTAAGAAACAGATACAGCAAACGAAAACCGAACACCACCTCTGTATGACTAGTTATTATTATTATTGTTATTGTTTACTTAGATAGTGCCAATAATTATAGAATGCAGCATGCAGTAAAGCCATATCTAAGAATTGGCGCTTATTTCAATATTCCAGCTTCCATAGTATGAAAGTGTTACTGCATTTGACTGCATTTGACCCTGAATCTAATGTAATCTAACCATTTATAGCAGTGACTATTCTAAGGCGGTGTGTTTAATTTAATTGTCAGATAGGTGTATATTAAAGTATTTTCAATAGATATTATGTACATCTGCATGATACTGAAATGTGAGGATATGGTACCTCCAAGCAAGTAGAATAAAATTGTTCCACTTGCGCATGGTCCAAGCTTTGAGACAGTGGGAAAGGAAAGGAGAACATCTAACCCTACCATTTGTTCAACATTTTAACATCGACAAACATCCTGAAGTACTATCGGGAAAACGTGTTGTCTTTTGATGCAATATTTATTATCATGCTTAGTACTGGTATGCCCATGTTGCGACTTCTGCTTTTGGTCAGTGTGGTTTCACTTTGTTTTTATTTTCTGCCTGTAATAAAATTTGATCATTTACAAAGAAATAGTTTTCACAGAAATGTAAACATGATCTTTAGGAAACACGCGGCTGTGTTAAAACTACTTTGAATTTTAAAATGTACAATGAGGCTCATTATTTTGTTAATTAAATGTAATATTCAAATTCTCTGATTTATTAAATGAAAATATGAGGTTCATATTTCAACCTTTCAACCCCAAAACCTCCTCAAAGAATTAAATAACGTTTGCAATACCTACTTGTTAATCCAAATCTTTACTTTTCTGTAGTCTTGGTTACAATAATGGGCTCCTGTTTTTACCTACTGAGGCATATCAAATCTGTGCAAATGGGTCACATAATTATTACTAGTCTGACAGCGTTGATTGTGATTAATGTGTTTGTTCTCCCCCTTTCTTCTAGATCGGATTTCTGTGTCTATAAAGATGAACCATGTGATACAGTTGGTGAGTAAAAATGCATTTGTAATATGCATATACATTATATGTTTGACTAGATCTTTGTGTGTGTATATATATGTATAATATTTTATCTGTGTGTTTATTATCAATTTCAATACAAAAATGTGCATTTTGTTATATGCTATTAGTGAAATATTGATTATCATTTTTTGCTATCATAATATTGCAGAGCACCGTTTCCTATGCCTATGTCCATAAGACGCATTATATATAAAAAGAAGGGGAAGCGCCCCCCCCCCCCTTTGGTAATACATCTGCAGACAACCAAGTTTAATGAATGGAATTTATTAAAACAAAAGTTACATTAATAATGAATAAATGAGTTTAAGCCTCTCAAGTAACCAAAACGGAGCTTATCTGCCCTTTGCTCTTCCTGTAGCTATCCACGTAGACCTGTTTCTGTGTTCATATTTCACCCCCTAGCTAAAAACCACAGCCTGATCAGTATGTAAGCTTGGACACTGCCCTGGGCGAGAAGTTGTTCTTCCTGCCGTGTCTCTGAAGCATTCACTGTTAGATTTACTTTTATTTTAATAAGTAGAATTCATTAACCTCTTCATGATTTGTTTCAGCTCAGTGACCAGACATGTTTTCACATTTTCTAATTTCCACCAGGGAATAATATTGCTTATTTTTTAGTCTATCCAAGGGAATTTTAGAATAAATAGAAGTTACTTTTGATAGCATATTGGAATAAATATATTTTTTTTATTTGGGCAAAAGTAGCAACAAGTTGGAAAAGATGTACTTAGTCTTAGTATTGGCAATTGTAATGTTTGCACACTGATAATATGTTGCTATATGTATTGTATTACTTGTATCATTTATAAAGATACTTAACATATGTACAGTATAACAGATTATACTGACTGATGAGTGTCATAATAAGTTTGTTTTACTATGTTTACACTTTTTTACATATCTTTTTAATTTTTTTATGTCCATGGGATAAGATCATTTTTCATTTTTATGTCCATGGGATAAGATCATTTTTCATTTTTCATTTCTTCTTTTAACTTTTAATAAAACCAACATGTGCTTACATGCAAATACATTAACGTAGATGTCATTAGAACACATGCTCTACCGAGAGGTAGCTTGGTCCAATGGAATTTTGATTTTGCTTAAGCATTTTTTTCATCATATTTTGATTAATACCATTTTCATGTTACTTTTTAAGATGGACAAATTAGCTTTTCATTATTTTATAAATAGCCTATGAATAGTAACTATAGAGACAACAGTTATTTCAGGGCTTAATAAATATACCTTAAAGGTCTCTTATTGTCTGCCATCAAAAGTAATGCTACTAAAAGTATGTAAACAAACAAACAAACACACTGAATAGGACAATTTAACTACCCAGTAGGGCTTTTTTTGTCTGAGGATTTTATATATGTTGTTCCAGTTAACTCTTAATAGTTTATATCCTTATATCTATTAGGTGTTTCATATCTCCTTAAGGTCTGAAAACATATATCTTGTCACAACTGATTTTATAATCCTATATATAGTAATCTGCTGATGTTCAATGAAATGGTTCTTTTACCACCTAAATGTACGTGCCACATATCGGTATCCTCAACAGTATTATAGAAAACTCATCACATACCGGTTATTACAATTTATATAGTGTCAGTCTGATAAGTTTCTCCTGTAACCTGTGATTTAACTGTGTACAAATCTCACAAATGACAAACATACTGTAAAGGTTTGCTTGTATGGTTGTTCACCTGAGGCAAGGTGAGGCAAGACTCATGGGGCTAGATTTACTAAGCTGCGGGTTTGAAAAAGTGTGGATGTTGCCTATAGCAACCAATCAGATTCTAGCTTTCATTTATTTAGTACTTTCTAGAAAATGACAGTTAGAATCTGATTGGTTGCTATAGGCAACATCCCCACTTTTTCAAACCCGCAGCTTAGTAAATCTAGCCCATGGATTCTCGAATGGAGTATACGTGCATTCTCAATACACAACTTTATTGGGCTTATGTTTTACCCCATTGCATTGGAACTGGAAAATATGTTATGGATTCTAACACTGATACTGACTAAATAAAACACTTGTTTATGTTGCATATATATTCATCAAATTTGGTCAAGGATAAAACAAATTCTATATCAGTGATAGCATGAGCCAGCTTTACACCATGATTAGTGGACTAAGGCAATGCTCTTACACTGGGTCCTATACTGTTTTTGTCATGTCCTAAATTCATGTCTTAATGGCAATTGCCAATATCATTATTTTACATAACAGGTCATTTACATAGGTTAAATGGATGTTCGTCCACTTTACAACTATAACAGGCTGGAAACTCAAGTATATCAATTGCATAATTGCCTACTTTCGGCAAGTTCTGGCCGGGAGAGGGGCGTGACCGGAGGGTGGGAGGGGATGGGGCCCAGCCAAATGAGTCATTTTGGCCCCACCCCTGCGACAAAGTGAAACTTTTGTCGTGGGGGGCGGTGCCAAAAAGATTTTGGGAAGGCAGTTGTGGGATGCGGGAGACTTGCCTGCTCTCCTGGGAGTCCGTGAGACCGACCCGAATTTCGGGAGTCTCCCGGACATTCCGGGAGAGTTGGCAAGTATGATCAATTGAGACTAACCTCCCAGTATCATCATATCTTATACTAAGAAATATACTTGATAGACAGTAGAAGCAAATCTGTTTATACCATACTATATATTGGTTAGCAATCCAAACTTTTTATTGTATGATCTTGAAATGATGCTTACAAATATTACAGGCTGTTCCCCTGCTTGTGTGTATGGGCCCCAGAGCTTTAAAACTTTGTTTACAATAAAGTTTCATAGATAACCGTAGATATAAGAGCATTATATTTAGTTCTGGGGACCTCAACTTCAGAAGGATATTGATATATTTGAGAGAATTATTGATATATATAATTTTAATTATTACAGGTATTTTTCAGAATCTTAAGAACACACATACACACATATATACATATATATATATATATATATATATATATATATATATATATATATATATATATGTATATATATATATATATATATATATATATATATATATAGATGCAAACACATAAAACTAGGCTTAGGACTTTACAATGCAATGGTTTTAAAATCGTGCACTCAAATATTTGAGACATTTATAAAGGATTTTGTGTATTATTCAGCTCTACACTGACTCCATAATAGATAGTTTTCTCATTTTAATTTTTTGTTTTATTGAAAAACAGTAGTCATACAAATATACAATGAATAAATGAACCAAAAGAAGATGACAAGATAATTAGGTGTATAATTAGAACCATATGGTGCACAGTGAAGTTAAACTCCATGCACTTCCATGGTTCACAACTGTGTCTGTAATTGCTAATGCACCTAGGAAACTAATCTTCATCAGGCTTGGAAGATTTAAATGGATATTTAACCACAGAGCATTCAGCCATATGGTATAAAACATAGATACTGTATGTTACTGCAAACAGGTGCTGTATTTGAATTCTCATGACACTGATCACATGACACATTGGCGCGACTCGTGCGCGGGGGGGGGGGGGGGGGGTGCCGCGAGTCGGGTCCTTAATTTTGGGAACTGTTTCTTGTCACTGGGGGCGGGGTTGTGATAGAGCCGGCGGCTGTATTCTTCTGTGATGTCCGGCTTGTGCTGACAGCTGATGTTCCTGTCTCTGCTGGCGCTCTGAGTAGAAGGTGAGCACACAGGGGGTTCCTACACTATGCACATATGTAAATGTAACAAAAATAATATGTGTTGAGGGTATTATGTGTGGCGTGATATCAACTGGGGGTACTATGTGGGGCATGATATGATCTGGGGGGTACTATGTGTGGCTTAATATGATCTGGGGGTACTATGTGTATGATACTATGATCTGGGGGTACTATGTGTATGATATGATCTGGGGGTACTATGTGTATGATATGATCTGGGGTACTATGTGTATGATATGATCTGGGGGTACTATGTGTAGCATAATATGATCTGGGGGTACTATGTGTAGCATAATATGATCTGGGGGTACTATGTGCATGATAATATGATCTGGGGGTACTATGTTTATGATACTATGATCTGGGGGTACTATGTGTATAATATGATCTGGGGGTACTATGTTTATGATAATATGATCTGGGGGTACTATGTGTATGATATGATCTGGGGGTACTATGTGTAGCATAATATGATCTGGGGGTACTATGTGTATGATATGATCTGGGGGTACTATGTGTATGATAATATGATCTGGGGGTACTATGTTTATGATATGATCTGGGGGTACTATGTGTAGCATAATATGATCTGGGGGTACTATGTGTATGATATGATCTGGGGGTACTATGTGTATGATAATATGATCTGGGGGTACTATGTTTATGATAATATAATCTGGGGGTACTATGTGTATGCTAATATGATCTGGGGGTACTATGTGTAGCATAATATGATCTGGGGGTACTATGTATATGATATGATCTGGGGGTACTATGTGTATGATATGATCTGGGGGTACTATGTGTAGCATAATATGATCTGGGGGTACTATGTGTATGATATGATCTGGGGGTACTATGTGTATGATAATATGATCTGGGGGTACTATGTTTATGATATGATCTGGGGGTACTATGTGTAGCATAATATGATCTGGGGGTACTATGTGTATGATATGATCTGGGGGTACTATGTGTATGATAATATGATCTGGGGGTACTATGTTTATGATAATATAATCTGGGGGTACTATGTGTATGCTAATGATCTGGGGGTACTATGTGTAGCATAATATGATCTGGGGGTACTATGTATATGATAATATGATCTGGGGGTACTATGTGTATGATAATATGATCTGGGGTTACTATGTTTATGATATGATCTGGGGGTACTATGTGTATGATAATATGATCTGGGGGTACTATGTGTAGCATAATATGATCTGGGGGTACTATGTGTGGCTTAATATGGAGTCAATGTAATATACCCCGTACTATACATTGGGAAGGGGGGGGGCAGACTCTTTCGTTTGTACTGGGCCCCACAATTTCTGATGGCAGCCCCGCGTGTGTGTGAGGGGCCACTGTGTGTGTGAAGGGGGGGGGGGCAAACCGATATCTTGCCTAGGGCCCCATGAGGTGTAAATCCGGCTCTGGCCAGACGTTTAAGGGAGTGCAGGATGTATTTCTTGTTGTATAGAAAAAATGTATAAAGTCAGGTTATTGTTAGAGAATGCTTTTGAATTCTAAAGTAAATTGGAAGCAAAAAATATCCTTAAGTTTCAACCCACTGATATTACATGGATTTTTAACACTAATATGTTTCTAGTGTCACTAGACTTATTACTGGAAACAGCAGCAATAGAAACAAACTAGCATTGTGGTAAAGTTCCACATGTTTTATGGAAGCCTAGAGGGAGCTCTGAGTGAGCTCTGAACACCAGCACACACTTGTGTTTGACACAAGTTTTCTCTAGTGTTAAAAAAATGCTAATGCAACATTTGCAGGTATCTGGCCTTAGAGTCTAATTAAGTGATAGACCTAAAAGTCCACAAAATGTGGATTTAGCCTTTAAAAATAGTTACTGTATAACACAAAAACTAAGAATTACTATAACAAATAACAATCATGGTCTATAATTACAGTGTTTCAGAAAAATGTAAAGAGCAAAAAAACTATGTGTAAGGGTTATTAGAATTTTATTGGCAGAGGTAGAGGGTGTCAAGGTACCGCTAAGTGAGGTTAGTGAGTGTGGCCTTACGAGAGGCATGAGGGGTGGAGTGATAGTAAAGGAGAGGAGGTGGTCAGAGATAAGTAAGGGGGAGTTGAAGTCAGAGACATCACGCAGGTAGGAAATTACCAAATTAAAGGAGTGACCTCTATTGTAGGAGGTAGAAGAGGTCCATTGAGAAAGACCAAATTAGGATGAGAAGGAGAAAAGTTTGGATGCTGTGGGGTTGGTGGGATCATCAATGAGAGAATAGAGGTAGACTACAGATAGTGTTAGAGCGAAGCAGAAAAGTTATCAAGGGATTGAGAGTTGGGTCCTAGAGGACGATAGATGTTGGCAACGCAAATGTCGACAGTAAGGAAGAGGCTCAAGGAGGAGAAGGAAAGAGAGGGTTCAGTGGGAATGACCCGGAAGGTGCAGCAGGGGGATAGCAGGACCATTAATGATACCAAAAATGTACAAAATGCAGCTACAAGAAATAACTAGCAATAATAAATACCCAAATATGTTCTATTGAATGAAATAATCTGCAAATATTCTTATAAGGCATAAAGATAAATATTCAATGTCATAATTAGAGTTGAATGAAACCCCAGAAATTCTGTATGATGCAATTTGGCTGCATTTCTGCTCATAATTTGCTGACTTACTGATTGCAAGATTTTTTAATTATTCTAATTTCAAAATGCTATTTGCTTTGATTCATTTTGAAACTCAGGATCCCAGGTCTGATTCCCTAACCCACTTTCTATTAGTCATCTACAATCTCTGTGGAATCAGTAGGCAGCACAACAAAGCAAGTAAATGCCAGGGTGGGTTCCAAAAGTAAATTTGTAGGGTCTTCGTGTTGGAATATAAAGTGGGTACAAATTCTGTTTTGCACAAGGAAATTCTCAAAATTGCATAGATTTTTTTAGTCTTTTATGTCCCCCAAATACACTTTCAGTTAAGAAGAGATGGTAAAGGGGCACGTTGGCACGTTAAAATTAAGGTTAGCAAATAGTCACCCTCTGTTTTCCTACTTTATGTTTATATGATACCATATAAATTGTGATTTGTGCAGGTACACTGTAGCACTATCTCTGACAGAGATTAACCCTGGGTAGACCAACCCTGAAAAGACTGTCCTGAGCACAGAAGGAGTACTGAGCATAGCCCTATCTATGTATCCAGGGGCCCAGAGAGACTTCGTCTCATAGTTCACAAATCTTCAGGAAGCCACAAACAGGTTAATAGAGGGAGGATGCCATCAGTGATTAGTTCTCCAATAATTACATTCCTGTATTGAGATCCATTGTGGGAACCTGTTATCTGAAAATGTACAGTTGCTGATGACAGGATGAGAGATTAAGTGCTGAGATCAAGGAAGCTGGATGTCAGGACTAGCATGGGGTTACTACTTCTACCGGCCTGAGGATGAAGCTTACATAGAAGATCTGTGAGGATTTTCTTCCTTGTCCTTGTTCCCTGTAGATCTTGTGGAATGGTGCGCCTGCTGAAAGCAGGGTGAAACTGTAATAAGACTGCTGCCTTGCCGGCAGTGAAGGAAGAAGAGTCTCACTTACATCAGATTGTGCTCAAAGTGGATACCCCAGGGTGTGGCTATAAAGAGACCGGTACCATATACCATGTGTTCCTTGTGGGATGTTACAACTGTTATAGTGTGACTGATTTAGCCATTTCATGAAGGAGCTATGGTTCTGTTGGTGACTTGTGTTTATTAAACTTAAGCTTTCTTAATTTGGATATTTACCTGGGTGTGAAAATCCTTGTCCATTTTCGTGGAACTAGCTTAGTGCACGCGGATTTGGAGTGAAAGTTGCTGCTGCTTAACTCCAGGTACATTCTTTACCAGTTGTTCTGGCCAAAAAATAAGTGCCCCTGTACTGTGTCAATAGTCATGGCTGGTTTGGAATTTTCCTGTGCATTTATTACAAGCATTTTGTGATAATGACTGTGAATTTACAGTTTGCATGTCACAATTCTCATCAGGAGCATGTTAGGCCCAGAACGATTAACATGTATATCATCCTTGCCCTTTTCACAATCAAAAAAGGACAATAAAGCTAGATGTACAACTAACATGTTAATTTTTAGTTTTGGAAATGCTATCTGCTTTGTCTGGTATAATGTATTTTTCCCAAAGGACAGTATCATTACTTTTCATATGTTGGATCAGGGCTAACATTCTGTGCTTTGTTCCCTGGAGACATTGGCTGCCCCTTTGTGCACATGAGCTTTACTATGTTATCCATGTCAACATTTCTGCAATTTCGACTTTCAATATAATAACAAAAAATATAACAAACAATTATACACCAATCACCAAAAAGACTTGGGGGTATATTTACTAAACTGCGGGTTTGAAAAAGTGGAGATGTTGCCTAAAGCAACCAATCAGACTCTAGCTGTCATTTTGTAGAATGCACTAAATAAGTGATAACTAGAATCTGATTGGTTGCTATAGGCAACATCCCCACTTTTCCGCAGTTTAGTAAATCTAGCCCTTGATTGTTAAACTATAATATACCAATTGCCAAATACCATATACCAAGAGTCTGCTTGAAAATATCTGATTCACTATTTAAACTAAGTTGACCATCTGGTATAAGTTAATGCAGGCTGGCATATGGGGACAATGTGCTTTGAAAGTACTTCAAGCATTTCATATGTAAGAATGTAAGTAGACCTTGATGCCAAATCTGCCACTGTATTAAAACCGCAGCAGTATAATCACTTGGAAAGGTGATACCCACAGTATCAGTTGGCATAATGTCCAATTCCCTGTCTGCTTTTTGTCTTTTAAATCATGTTAGCAGACAAATGAGTGGAGCTATGTGCTTTAGCTACAATGCAATATTAAATGACAAAAACAGACATTCCCATTTTTTTCAAGAGTCAAAGAGTCAATCTCACACCCAGTCAAGACAAGGCAACTTTTCCACTTTTTCAAACCCGCAGCTCTATAAATTTACCCCCTAGTCTTTTTTCTAAAACACCTTTCCCCACACACTAGTTTGTACATGCTAGCCAGACATAAAACACAGGATTATTATTATTATTATTATTATTATTATTATTATTATTATTTATTATTATTTATTATTATTATCATTAAAACTGGTTCACCTTTAATGCAGGGGAAAGAAAAGAAGCACCACATTTATAAACAATATACTATGAGTTTTTTTTAAATATTGCTAATAAGACTATTCACATATTGTCTCAATAATTTATCTAATACTGTAGATAAACCAAAGATTCCTATTTTAGAAGACTTAGGACACAATCAAATAACAGTTTTTCTTAAGCACACTCCCCTAAAAATTTGGAGCGATATGGTATTCCCATAAAAGATGTCAAAAACGCCAAAAAGACGCACCTCTTGCAGCACATTTTGCATAGAGCATATCACTCAGTGACAAATGTACCTTTTGGAAGTTATAAAAAGCAAATATAATATATATAGTTTTGTCCGCCAATATTTTACTGGAAGTACTCTTCCATGCATGTCCTATTCTATATGTATCAAAATCGGTTGTTGTCAACTAACTGGTTTGCTAGTAAGGTGTAAACAGTAGATACTAATTTATTAGGATTCAATGCTAATATATTTTCATTGGAGCATCAAGAAAGGTTGGGAGCCAATCATTGAATTGCATGTGCAAGGCATGATGGAGTTGCAGGCATCTAAAGAATGCAGGTTTAGGAGTTTCAAATTCAATAGTGCTCAATTTTTTTAAACCGTTTTCAGTAAAAAGCTGCCCAATTGTAACATTTCAAATACCAATCTCTACCTTCTAATTTTAAAAGTTTTAATATTTTTTATTACACCAAAGTGGACAGTCTACATTTACTTCCTTCTCATGCATTAATGAATTACATTTGTTCCATAATGGGACTGCCTGAGTCACAAGATGGGTATCCTTGCCCATAAATTTACCTTCCAACAACTTTTGTAAGGGATAATGTCCAGTATACAATTGATTGATTGATTTGTTATATAAGCCATTGTTCTTTGAACTCACCAAACATGGGCAAATATGGGCAATCTGAGAAGCACAGTAGTATAATCTTAAATTAGGAAGAGCTGATCCTCCAAAGCTTTTAAGCCTGTACATGATATCTAATTTAATTCTAGGTCTGTTTGATGCTCTAATTAAATAGAATAATATTTGGTTGTCTTGACGCTGTGTCTTGGAATAAATATAGGATGAATGTTGTAACACGTACAACAGTTTTTGGCTGTACAAATATTTTTATTAAATTGACTCTTACAGTCATGGGAAAAGTCAATTTTTTTCCAAATGGGAATATTAGGCTTAAGAAAGTCCATCAGGGGATATTTGTTATTCAAAATATCATCATCATCCTTGTCTGAAACCCAAATACCCAAATATTTAATTTGTACAGTCCATTGCAGACAATGCTTATGAAGAGCCCATTAAGAAGACCTCCCACAGATTGAAAAAAATATTACTTGATAGAATTAATTGTAAGTCTAGAAAATAAACAAAATCTCTCAACTACATGTACAGTAGTAAAGTATTTAACGCATTATCAGAATCTGCAAGAAACAATATCATATAATCTTCTTATAATGCAATCATCTTCATCTCCTCCCCTTTTCCAAGTTATTTATATCAGGGTTACGCCTAATTAGGCATGCCAAAGGCTCTATAGGTAGAGATAAAAGGGAGGGGATAGTGGTCAATTCTGGCAGGTTCCCCTTTACAATCTATAACCTATAAATATATATCCATGTACACAGATTATTGCCAATGGTGTAGAATATAATAACTAAACCAATTTAATAACATTAGGGCCAATCCCAAAGCTACACAGCACTTCCAAAAGATATGTCCATTCTATTTAGTTAAAAAGCTTTAGCCACATGCAAGGCATTGGTATTTCATGTGGAAATTAAATGTGTGTGAACAAGCATCTCACATTAGTTTTGGTCGATTTGCCTAACATAAAATCTGTTTGGTCCAAATGAATAATCTTAGATATAAGATTATTTAATCTCAAAGCAAAAATGTTGGCCAAAAAGTTTACATTGGAAGACAGCAACGATAACGTCCTATAGGCCTCAGGACACTCAGGATACTTACCTGCTTTGGGAATGAGGATAATAAGTGCTTCAGACATGGATGAAGTAAGCGTACCTTCATTAAATAGTTATTGGAATATTTCCAAAATTTTAGAGACAAAAAAGCCATTATACTTTTTAATTAATTCAATTGGGAGACCATCTAAACCTGAAGCTTTACCATTAGAAAAATAGACAGTTTTCTGAAGAGTGAAAGAGTCATCTAAAAAATCCTCTATCTGCTAGCAATAGGGTTGGTAAAGATATTTCATCCAAATAAGAAACGAGGTCACGCATAGCAGCCAAAGTTTGTATCGTCTGTATGGCTCCCTTTGGCCCAAATTCAAGTGTGGGTAAATTAATCCAATACTCATGAATGTTTCACTGATCTTGCCAGAAACACCTTGGCTAAACTTGAACAGATCTGGACTAAGCGAAATAGTTCCTTTCTTGCTTTGGGTGTGGACTCAGGTGCTCGTCTCCTTTGCTTTCACGTCACATTTGCTGTTTTGTTACTGCTATATATCTTTTATGTGATAAACACAGTACATGTATACATTTTTTGTGTATGTTATAATCTGCTACAATGATTTTGTATTGTTGGTCTTATAATCACAAAATCTAATAAAACAAACACTAATAAATACAATTCTCTAAGGCAGACACCATGCATATTTGCTACAACAGATCTGAAAGTATTCTACATGTCCAGCTGTTTTTCTATCCTTTTCTTCCAATTACAAAGCATGTAGCCTTGCCACCAATAATACTGGGAATAAAACTTCCTTGCATCCCCGCTATTGATATTTGTGATGCTGGCAATAGAATTTTATTCTAAGACTGACTTGATAAATGTCCCTCAATAAGAAGTCTTTAGAAAAGACATCATGGGCCACAGCTTTTGTAATATTTCTAAACAGTTTGACAGGCAAGTAATGTATCTGACCCACAACCGGATTCACAGTCAATAAAAGTCTTAACAGAGCCAACATGAATCATGAAGAAACCAGAATGTGGGACAGAGGAGAATATTCAGACAAGAACCTGGATCTTTTCAAGGCTTGACATTTTGACATTTTTTATTGTTTCCCTTTCCATAAAAAGTACCTTCTTTATGCAGTAATTAGTTACAATATTTGTTCCATCATCAAAACACTGAATTGCTTGGGCAACTCATAAGTTATGAAATCAGGAAAGCACTAAACTTGTAAACAAAATATGAATTGGTGAAACATAATACTTTGGGAACAGTAAATAAGAAGCAGATAATCATAAGTCTACATAATACAGTATTGTAGTTTAATCTGCTTAATAACCTTTAGAACTCTGAATGTATGGGCGCTATAATGTTAATTGGTGGCAGATGAGGTTCCAATGCAATGTTTTGGCAAGTTAAACAACAAATCATTTTAAATACTTCTAATAGAACTATTTTGCTACATCCATTTATGTCTATGCAGGATGAAACTTTTTAGTTTCTCATATTAGTTGCAGCTACCAAGGTCACCATTGATCAGTTGCAGTCAATGCTTCCACAAACAATGACTGCAGATGAAAGTGCACAGCTAGACATATGACTGTTTTTTTTCCCTCCTTAAGTGACTAAAAGCAGGATCAACAGGCCTATTTATTAAAAAGCGGTTATAGGAATGGTTCCCTATTGCTGCTTATAGCAGCCATGATTTACTAATAAAATATAGCTAATCAGTGTGCCTGGAGCACAGAGAGTAGACTTTCCGCTTTGCTGGGTTAATTGTTCAGGAATATGTACATGAGTGACCAGGGCTAGCCAGATCTCACATACACAGTGGAACTGAGAGCACTGACATGGGCTTTCAGTTCCACATGTAAAGAAATAAATAAAAATATGTAAAAATATAAAATAAATGATTTCCATGTCAAAAAATGCTGGTGATAGAAGAAGAAGGATTGTGGTAGTACCTGTACCGACGCAATCCTTGTTAAATAAGCTTCCCTATGAGAAAACCAGAAAATCCATTGAGGGTTACCTCCAGCAATAGCAGTGCTATCTTCATTGTTAACCCCTTGATAGATAGGGATAACATAGAGCTTTTTTCTGTTTAATAAATAGAGCCCCAAAAGAGATTAAGGAGAGAGAGAGAAGAGTGACAGAGAGAAAGGAAGTATTCTCCTTCTTCTGCACCTCTCCAACTGTTAGTCAGAGTGATATGTATCGCCTTGTACTTCTATCTTCAGTCATTGCTTGTGGAGGCGGAACTTCTACTTCTGCTAATCACTGGCTAAGGAGAGGATAGAAGATATAAGCTTGTAGTCTGAGACATGGTTCTCACTTTGCCTCCCTCATGGAAGGAATAGTCATGTCTATGCATTAAAGAAAATATACTATTATTGGCTTGCAGCTAAGTTTACTTCCACTAATATTAATAACATTACTGTATTTATAAATTCTCAAACATAATTTATGCAGGTTTACAATTGGAGGGGGATTACAATCAGTGATATAGAGATACAAACTAAATAACATTTACAAGTTAACCAAAGTAGAACCTGCCTGTTTAGAGCTTTTAGCTAAAACTTTAGGTCCCACAGAAATGGCATAGGATAGCTGGAGAGATGTAGACTACAATGATTCAGGGCAGGCACAGTGACCTCTTTAAGGAGAAGGAGTGCTGACCAGTTTAGTTAAAACTGTAAAGAACAAATAAGAGCAAAACATTTTTAATAAAGCTTTTTATTTAAGTTAGAGGGTAGTAAGTGTCCTTCAAAATGTATTTTTGCAGGGTGTGTCTAATTATTCTTTACTTTGTTATCTATAATGGATATTTACGGAATGACAAAGTACCCAATCCTTAGGTCCCACTCACTCAACATTAAAGAGACTTTAGCCAGACTGGTTACGCTTAAAACCAAATTGCACCGATTTCCAAATTGTGCAAATATTGCTGCCATGTGCAGGACAATGACAATATTCCCGAGAACCATTTTTAAACTATCATTCATCTTTAATTGCTAACTACACTGCTCAGTACCTACACAGTTTTTCATTTAACACAGATTTTGTAATTTTTTTATATCATCTATTATGGTGAATTCATTCTTAGGTGTAATTATATAATTTGGAACAGATTAGTTTAATAACTTAGCTTTGTCTTTCAGCTCACCCAGACTTTTTATTTTTTCATTACTTATTTGGTTCGTCAAACAGGTGAATACAAGGAACATCACAGTAAAGCTATTGTACTAACATGGAAAGACAAAAATTTAAGGTGAACCAATTTTTTAAATCTTACATGTGTTATCAAAAAAAGAATTAACTGTAGAGAAAGTGGGAGATGTGGGGAGGGGGAGTGCAGTCGGATCAGCAAGGGAAGGGGGGGTACCACACATAAGGGAGGTGTGAGCACTCGGAGGTTGGAGAGTGTATAAGTAGCTCAGAGACGTGTGGGAGAATAATGTAGAGGGAGACCATACTCACTGCACATGGGTCATCCTGGGAGAGCAAAGTGCTGGAGGGAAGTGAGCGTTCCGTGAACTGCCGTGGCGCACAAACTTGATTAAAAACATGGCCCCTATCGTGGAGGTATAGATAATTTCTTCAATGGCTGCGACATCCCAAATTTGCTTTTTAAGGACAGATAGAGAGGGGGGGGAGTACTCTTCCAATTGAGTGCAATATGGGATTTGGCAGCCGTCAATATGTGCGCAACTGGTTTTTGGGAAAATTTGTCAAGATCGTGGGGATGGTAACATAATAGGACCACCCAAGGGTGCAACAGGAGTCTCCAATAAAGTATTTAGGAAGCCATGTACACCGTCCCAGAAGGAGGAAATAATTGGACAGGTCCACCATATGTGCAGCATAGTTCCTCTGTGGCCACGGTCCCTCCAGCAGTCAGGTAAAGAGGAGGGAAACATGCTATGGAGTCATGAGGGAGTATAATACCAGCGATAGTAGATTTTGTAAGCGGTTTCTTTAAACTTGAGAAACTGGGGATAGCTTTTAGCTATCCCCAGTCTCATGTCATCTCAGGCCTCGTCATACGGGGGAGGACCAAGGTTCCTCTCCCATTCATCTTTATGGGATCTTGCTAATATTAATATTCATAATATTGCTTGCGCAATGGAGCTGGTCCTTCCTCTCTTTAGGGATCACTACAATCCTGTCTTTGAGTATTTTGAGAGGGAAGGAGTCTACTTGAAGAATGTTGTTGTAGAGGTAGTGCAGATTTGGAGCAAGTAAGTCCCAGAATTTCTTATATTGCGTGGCCGTGGAACCGTTGGGACCGGGGAATTTGCATTTTTTGGTGCTTTAATAGTTTGTTGGATTTCTTCTATCGAGATCTCTTCATTGTGATACTCGAGAGCTTAGTAGGACAGTTTGGGAAGTCTGGATTTTGCAAGGAATTCAGAAATCAGCGTATCATTGGATCCCTGTGCCGAAGTAGTGAAGGAGGATGGTTTGTTATGAAGCACTGTGTAATATTGCTGGAATGCTGCTCTGATGGCTGTAGGGTTGTGGAGGAGCTGATTATGGAAGTCATGGATCGAGACAATATTCTTGTGTCTCCTAGTGGAGCAGAGACGCCTTGTCCTCCTTCACACAAAAGGTTTGCGGAGCCATTTAAGTCGTTTAGCTACTTGTTTGGAGAGAAGGAGGTCAAGTTTGGCTTTGGTTGCGCATAGAGCCACAAGAGTGGCAATGTTAGGGGTTGTTTTGTGCTGAGCTTCCAAAGTTTGGAGTTGGAGTGAAAGTTCAGTGGTACTGGAGAGAGTCTCTTTTTTCTTTCTGGAAGCCATACTGAGCAGGTGTCACTTCAGGACTGCCTATTGCGCTGCCCAGAGTGTGCAGGGATTTAATTTGAAATAGTCGCATTCTGAGCTGGGACAATATGTCCATGTTGTAGAGTAGAGATTCGTTAAGGTGCCAGTTCATGGGACAGAGATGAGGTGCGAGGTCAGAGAGATCAATGGAAAAGGGAGTGTGGTCAGACCAGAGGATGGATCCGAGCAGCCTGGAGGTTTAAGGCAAAATCATGGCTGAGCAGCCAATGCGAGAATGTGATTGGTGGGGTGAAGAGTAAAACATGTAATCATGAGCAGTCAGCTCCTTCACTCTCCAGGAATCATAGAGAAGCTTGGACTTTATGAGACTGAGGAGGGTTTTAGAGGACAGTGGGCTGGAGCCACAGCCACAGGGGTAGATCGGTCCATAGAGCTATTCAGAATGGTGTTGAAATCTCTTGCTACAATGACATCTCCCTGGCAAAATCGGGTCAATAAAGTGTCCATTTTTGAAAAAATAATTATTTTGGTGTTGATTAGTGGCATAGATTAACCAAGGTACAGAGCGTATTGTTAAGTTTGCCTACTAGGATGAAGTATCGATCATCCTTGTTGGAGAGGGAATCAATGGGCTCAAAGTTGAGATGATGCGTAAACATAATTTGCAGTGTTCGCCGAGTCAAGCTGGAGTTTTCTGTTTGGAGAGGTAGGGAAGTACATCTCATCTTGAAGATATTTTCCCTTTAGGCATCGTGGTAGGGTGGTGAGGAAACAAGATGAGGGGGTAGTGGGGATGAAAGAGTCTGGTTGCTCCACCGTGAATGTTTCAGGGCCAAAAAACGTAGAAAGACGTGGTTAGAACCAAGGCATCCTTTATTCGTATGGCGAACAGATGGCAGGAAGTAGTGGGAGTCCCAAAAGTGTGCAGTGAGGGGAGACCCCAAGGTGGTCGAGTCACGGCCCAGGTGGCATGGTGTTTGAAGAGGTGTTTGAAGAGATAGACAGCTCAGTGGTTTGGTTTTAGGTGTGATAACTATCTTTCTTAGATAGTCAAGTATATTTTTCTAGTGGCTTTCAGATGATGTGTAGCTCTGCGTTGGATTTTATACAAGGAGTCTGTGCAAGCAGTAAGAGGAGGTCCCCTATAAGTCAGTACCATATACTGCTGGTAGTAGAGAATATGTGTTGGTGATATGAACTGCAGCTAGGGCAAGAGCCACAAGTTGGAAGCAGTGAGCTCTAAGTTGGTGTTTCTGTTTCACAGGCAGCACAGCAGGAAACGTATTCTGGGGTGTCTCAAATACAATCCTAATATAGGGGTAGTTAGAATGCACAGATGGTTGAAATCTCTCAGTGGGATTCTGACGGGACCCAGAGAGGCTATAATAAGGTGGAGCTGCACAGATTAACTCAGGATAGTTGCAGTTCAACTGAGTCAGTGTTGCAGGGAGTCCCAGTTAAACTTCAATCTGTGGGCTCACTAACAGTATTGGAATGAGCAGGCTGCAGTCTCTTACCCTAAGTGGGTGAGTCACGTTTAGTCTGATACCAAAGAGGAGGCTGTGTCGGGCCGGAACTGCCATGTATCCGGCTTATGGTGCAAACAGAGAGTCCTCAGTCCCCCCAGAGCTAGGTATATTGGCGATCAGGTCCTGGATGTGGGCAGGAGGCCCAAAGTCATAGGACAGTTATAGGATGGAGCCGGCGGTACCAGAGCCGGCAGCCACAGCTCCAACAGGAATGGCTGGAAGTGAAGCTTCCCCAGTCGGCAGGCAATTGGTAGGTGGGTGTATGGGTGCCACCGGGGAGAGATACAGGATTCAAAACCGGAATGAGAGGCTGTTGTTCCGCTGCCAGGTGAATAAGTGTCTGGGGGTGTTCATGCCAAGATGGCGTCTGTATGAAAATCCACCCAGGATGTTGAGGGATCACTCTTGTGGTGGATCGGGGGTTTATTTGTTGCCCGACCTTATGGCTGTATAATGGGATAGGCTAATTATCTACCTACGGTGACGGACCTGGCTGGACAGTCAGGTTGCACAGAGCTACTGAAAAGTGCGTGTGGCCTCCACCCAGACTTTTAATTGCCTGTTATTCACTGAAATAATTACCATAGTTGTTGTGATTGCAGATTATCAAAATATATTTCATTCTTATAAAAACACTTAAGTACAAAAGGTAATTTTCTAATTAATATTTTGTATTCTATAAACTTACACGCATTATATTTTACTTTCAATACTATTTAAAGTAAATACTAATACATTAATACTCCTCTATATAAACTAAAATATGTTGAGATATGAATTAAGATTGCCCCGGAGGGTCTATATTTCATTCTTTCATCATTGAATGAATCGGAAACTTGTTACTGTTCTTTGTAGTCAGTATTGCTTCAGGTTATGTCTTCTCATCTCTCAACAAGAGGCTACAGGTGTAGAACACATGTGCTCCTTTAGAGAAAAAAATGCCCTTAATGACATTTCGAGATTGATGGCCAGCTGTGGCCACGTTGATTGCTTCAAGGTAGAGCAGGAAAAATAGAGTTGCAATTGTTGTAGTTCCACTACTTAATTCCTTTTCCCCCCGCTCATGTATAATTTATACGTTTTATAACTATATCTAGACACAAATGACTTCTTGTTCATCTAGAATGTAATTGTTAAAAGATTTATAATGATTGTATCCTTTACATGAGTTTGCTTTTACAGTTTAACATTTTATATAGAGGGCAAAAAAGATTAAATAAGCATGTGATATTTGCATTAAATGATCCAGAGCAGGGTTCCTGAACCTTTTTGTATTATGTTTTTGCTTATGATGGTAAATGTTTACCAAGTACCCTCTGTAATGCATAGGTTTATGCCAAGCACCCTCTAAGGTATGAAAAATGATTACAGTTATCCCCAAATATGTCTAAATGTTTGACAAGTAATCTTTGATGTCTTCAATTTTTGTTTTTGTTTTTTAAAGCTCATTTTATTTTGTTTTCAATATGGTTAATTCATTACTTATATAAATAACTGTTATTTTGACTTTAATTTAACCATTAGGTGTACTCCATGAATCTGTACCTGTGGGTACACTTGCCAAAGACTAACCTAGGGTTCTCCTTTAGCATCATCTAATATTACACATTGTAGGACAAACACTATTGAGTAAATGTATGAAGCTGTGATTTTTTTCGGTAATTTAAAATCGCTGCAAATCCCGAGATATAACTGGCGATTTGAGGTGCAAAATCATCATATGTATTAACTAGCGATTTTGACTTTCTAAAATCCAATCTGTGGTGATTCGTGGCGATTTTATAACGCCTATTTCTCCCATGTTATACTCAAACTCGCCAGAGAGTAAACACGAACTCCTCCGAGTTTCAACAGAAACTCGCCCGAGATTGAACTGAAATGAAAGCATGTAGTGTAAGCTATCTGATAAATTTTAATATAACTGGAGGCACAATGGAAGTTTAAATAAACCAAGTTTTTTGTTGTAGAGGGGCAAAAATGATTATGAATATTCTTATAGCGGACAATTTATCTTTAGAATAAATTAGTGGGCCAAATGTAATTATAGATTAAATGTAAGTGGTTTTTTTTGTATATTTTTTAATTACAGTGGCTTACCGTTTCATCACCAGTGGGGCAATATTTATAATTTTATGATATGGCGTCATTGACTTAATTTTGATTGAAAATAGCTAGGTATATCACTAAAAAATGTTAATGTACATAGCCATATCTGCAAATTAGTTTTTACTAGATTCTCCTCTAAGTCCTAAACATTCTATAATTAGTGTCACCATATCCTATTATTCTTTCTATTTCCTGACCAGAAACTTTCTGTAAGACTGTTTGCTTGAGCTCTAAATGACATAATCAGCTTCCTCTCCCAGAATCAGACTGTGTATTTTATTTGCAATGTTTGAAATTGTTAAGTAGTTTAAACATTGTTCCTGCTATATAAACACAAAATATGTTTACATCTAAATTACATATGTATTCTATTGCACAGACTAAGTTGGGATAAATATTTCATATAAAAAATGATTATTGTAGTTAAACATGATGGATCCAGAAGAGATTCATAGCCAATGATAAAGCATTATATTATTACATCATTGTATAATTATGTGATTGTTTTCAATAAGAGCAGTACTTATTAACTTTTTCCAGCTGTATTGTTCGTTGAATTAGGTAATAATGCAATTTGATTCATTAATTGGGGATTATATCGCTTTTTAGATGAGATCACCATGAATGTCATTTATAAAAAAAACCTCAGATTTAGGTGATATATGCCAAAACAAATGTATTTTGGCTTGTATTCATATTCTATATACTTTGATAGTTTCGGGAGTCAGTTCCTGTGCCCATGTAAACTCTTCAGGCAATGATACAGTAAGAAAAGGAAATATGTCAGTGAGAAAAATGTACACAATAACCTCATGTCATTGGTAATACAATATATAATATTTAAATTCAGCAAACTGTAACCAAAGCTCCTTCCCAGGCAAAGAGAAAATCTACTAACAATGAGAAAAATTTGATAGGAATGATGCTGAAGATATTTCAGAGGATGAACAGCAACTGAATTCTGTTTATGGAATTAATAGGATTTATGGGAAAGAAATGGTGGATACTACAGAATATTGATATATGATGACTTTAACACTTAGGAAATGTTTACAAATCTGCCGAAGTCCAGTGCAAGCTCCTCTTTGGTGATATCACATTTCTCAAATTGCACTGTTTTACAATGTCTACTGTCAAAGTGCATTGTCTTGCCTGCAAGATTTGCATTTGGACCAGCTGATGGGAGGAGTTCGATGGACCAATGGGTTTCCTTACTACATGCAGACAAGGTGTCCTAGTGTTACAAACTCAACAAAAATAAGATTCATTTTACAGAGATTATTGAAATGATAACTATTTCTGCTTTGCAAAGAACACTGGAAGTTTGACAACTGGATGAGTTGACACCAATTTGCCAGTAAAGATTGCAAAAGTCAGCGTGATTCATTCATATATCTCTAAAGGTTATGTAGCAGGAGGTGAATCTACAGAGGATCTGCTGCTGCTACTTGGATATTAGCCCCTCACCCCATTGTATTCTTCCTACCTACAGATGTAATGGCTGTTACAGGGTCCCAAGGAAAGCAACTTCACAATTTCTATAAGGAGGCAGTAAAGGGGATTTCTTTTAAAAAGTTTAAGTAAAATTAGCATTAACATTTGACCTTTATTCTTATGCAGTTGTTCTGCTCAAAGCCAGATAATCCAGCACTATGAAAGATTCCTAGTCCAGATTTATTTTTTTCAAAAAGTAATGTAATATGTTAATGAGTCAATCCAGCTGTCGTTTGAAGTGTAATATAGGAAAACCTGATACTGTACAGTCATGGGCAAAAGTTTTGAGAATGACACAAATTTTATTTTTCTGTTGCCTCAGTTTTTATGATTGCAATTTGCATATACTCCAGAATGTCATGAAGAGTGATCAGATGAATTGCAATTAATTTCAAAGTCCCTCTTTGCCATGACAATGAACTTTATCCCCAAAACAACATTTCCACTGCATTTCATCCCTGTCACAAAGGACGAGCTGACATCAGGTGAGTGATTCTCTCGTTAACACAGGTGAGAGTGTTGACGAGGACAAGGCTGGAGATCACTCTGTCATGCTGATTGAGTTAGAATAACAGACTTGAAACTTTAAATGGAGGGTGGTACTTGAAATCATTGTTCTTCCTCTGTTAACCATGGTTACCTGCAAAGAAACACGTGCAATCATCATTGCTTTGCACAAAATGGACTTCACAGGCAAGGATATTGCTGCTAGTAAGATTGCACCGAAATCAACCATTTATCGAATCATCAAGAGCTTCAAGGAGAGAGGTTCAATAGTTGTGAAGAAAGCTTCAGGGCGCCCAAGAACGTCAAGCTTCAGGATCATCTCCTAAAGTTGATTCAGCTGCGGGATCGGAGCACCACTAGTGTAGAGCTTGCTCCGGAATGGCAGCAGGCAGGTGTGAGTGCATCTGCACGCACAGTGAGACAAAGAATTTTGGAGGATGGCCTGGTGTCAAGAAGGCCAGTAAAGTGGCCACTTCTCTCCAGGAAAAACATGAGGGACAGACTGATATTCTGCAAAAGGTACAGGAATTGGACTGCTGAAGACTGGGGTAAAGTAATTTTCTCTGATGAATCCCTTTTAGATTGTTTGGGGCATCAGTAAAGCGCTTGTCCAGAGAAGAAAAGGTGAGCGCTACCATCAGTTCTGTGTCATGCCAACAGTAAAGCATTCTGAGACAATTCATGTGCGGAGTTGCTTCTCACCCAAGGGAGTGGGCTCACTAACAATTTTGCTTAAGAACACAGCCATAAATAAGGAATGGTATCAAAACATCCTCTAAGAGCAACTTCTCTCAACCATCCAAGAACAGTTTGGTGAAGAACAATGCCTTTTTCAGCATGATGGAGCACCTTGCCATAAGGCAAATGTGATAACTAAGTGGCTCGGTGATTAAAGCATCAAAATTTTGGGTCCATGGCCAGGAAACTCCCCAGACCTAATCCCATTGAGAACTTGTGGTCAATCCTCAAGAGGCGGGTGGACAAACTAAAATCCACAAATTCTAACAAACTCCAAGCATTGATTAGGCAAGAATGGGCAGCCATCAGTCAGTATGTGGCCCAGAATTTAATTGATAGCATGCCAGGGCGAATTGCAGAGGTCTTCAAAAAGAAGGGTCAACACTACAAATATTGACTCTTTACATAAACTTAATGTAATGGTCAATAAAAGCGTTTGACACTTATAAAATGCTTGTAATTTTACTTTAGTATACCATAGCAACATCTGACAAAAAGGTCTAAAAACACTGAAGCAGAAAACTTTGTGAAAACCAATACTTGTGTCATTCTCAAAACTTTTGGCCTTGACTGTATGTTTTTCCAAACTTAATGTCCACCACCCTCCAATCTATAGTAAGCAGACAATTCTTCCTTCCAAAAACCATATAATCTCTAACCCAAAGGAATTTCTAAACTGAGACAAAAATTATTATTTTTTCTGTAAATGGACCAATGTTGCATAATTGATACACAATTCTCATAGCTCATAATTATATCATTGCACAATGATAATAATTTAATTTTCATTTGTATCCATCTGAAGTTTGGTAAAATACTATATGTAAGCAGCATTTGTATGGTTTCGGCTAAATGTTTATAATATATACAATATCTAACTCTCTATAATCATGAGTCAAACAGTGCATGAGGACTATAATGTGAGTCATAACAGCTACACATTTGGCCTAATATCACAAAGTATGTGGGTCCAAAATGACTGATAAGATCACAATCAATCTAATAACTGGACACGATTACTCCAGTCAGAAGATGATTGATATAAAGTTGTGTGTAGTCATCTAAGGATGGCACAGTGGTTAGCTTTGCCACCAAAGATTAGTTCAATTTCAACCAGGACCATATCTGTGTGGAGTTTGTTTGTTCTCTCCATTTTTTCCGGTGTCCCCCCCCCCCCTACACACAAAAATATAGTGGCAGGTTATTTGGCTGCTAAAATACTATTAGTGTTTAGTGGTTATGTATAGGTTTGTGTGGAGGTGAAGACTGTAAGCTTTAATAATGCAGGGATTGATGTGAATGATGAAATATTTTCTGTACAGCACTTCGTAATATTGTGCCGCTATATAAATAAAACCAATAATAAAAATTTTGCGACTACACTAACAGGTCCAGGGCTGCCAAGAAGAATTCAGGGCCCGGGTACAACAAATTCATGGGGCCCCCCTCATAGTGAAGTAAGCCCCAAAATTTTTTTGCGCCGCCTTACGGCGGCGCAAAAAAAATTAGGTATATGGTCATATATTCAGGGGCGTGGCTAGCCAAACGGCAGTGCAAAATTTTTGGGAGGTGTGGTCATGCATTTGGGGGCGTGGCAACGTGCCATTGGGGCGTGGCTAACATAAAAACCACTAGGCTCTCAATTCGCCGGAGCGTCACATATGTTCAAGCACTCCTGACTTTCAGGACATCTACCACCACAGGGTAGTATACAAACAATGCAGTGTGTACACAAACAGTTCAGTCTTGGCCTACACCTTACATTGGACACAACATTCACCAAAAATTGGTATTGTCCCTACTAGAATCACAACATTTCACACACTGTGCTGCTCTCTCCTACCTGTTCTTCTCACTTTCTCCACCTGTGGCTGCTGCTTTCTTTAGTTGTGGCTTGTCCGGATCCAGAAATGTTGAAGGACCTATTTTGAAAAAAAAATGGCTACATTTAGAAAATTACAGCCAGCCCCAGCGTTAAATCAATAGCACCCACGATTAATAATTAGCCCCAACATTAAAATAATACTATTCACATTTAATAAATAAACCTATATCCCTTCCTGCAAACAGCCCCAGCAATACCTATTTCCCGCAACCATCACTGCCATTAAATAATTCATAGTCACATTTAATAAATAGACCTCATTCTCCCTAAACTCACCCCAAGATTCAATAGCCCCCAAACCACCCCATCTTAAATTAATAGTCCCTACTATTAAATTGCCTCACCATCACCCTACAAACAAAATAGCGCCCATTAATTAGCTGCCACCTACCTCACACACACTACATTGCAACAAGCCCCCTGTGCCATTACACACACAATACTGTGCCCCTTCATCACAACTACACTGTACCCCCTTATGCTCACACTGCGACCTCCATGCTGCTTTTCCCCCTTCTTTTTTACTTTGTGCCTCTCTCCCACTTTTTTTCCTCCTCTGTTCCTCTCTCCCACTTTTTTTTTTATTCCCCTGTGGCTCTCTCCTTTTTTTCCCTCCTCTGTTCCTCTCTCCCACTTTTTTTCCCCTCCTCTGTTCCTCTTTCCCCAATTTTTTTTTTATTCCTCTGTGGCTCTCTCCTTTTTTTCCTCCTCTGTTCCTCTCTCCCACTTTTTTTTTTATTCCCCTGTGGCTCTCTCCCACTTTTTTTCCCCTCCTCTGTTCCTCTTTCCCCAATTTTTTTTTATTCCTCTGTGACTCTCTCCTTTTTTTCCTCCTCTGTTCCTCTCTCCCACTTTTTTTTTTATTCCCCTGTGGCTCTCTCCTTTTTTTCCCTCCTCTGTTCCTCTCTCCCACTTTTTTTCCCCTCCTCTGTTCCTCTTTCCCCAATTTTTTTTTATTCCTCTGTGGCTCTCTCCTTTTTTTCCTCCTCTGTTTCTCTGTCCCCTTTCTTTATAGTACTGTCCCTCTCTGTTTTCCTCCCCTTGCCTCTCCGTTTCTTTACTTACCTTTTGTCAACTTCTTTCTTTTCTTTTCTGCTCTTCTGTCTCCTCTTCTGTCTTCTTTCTTCCTGCTGGCTGCGGCGCTCCTCACTGACTGACAGGCGTGACTTGATGACGTCACGCCCGGCAGTCAGTGTGAATGGAGGAGAGGAGGGACACGGCGCCGCGCGATCACGTGAGTATATATTTTATTTTATTTTTTTTAATTTATTCTTCCTCCCAGCTCCCAAGACCCCCCCCCCCCCCCGCGGGAAAAAAAAAAAAAAAAGTTAAAAAAAAAAAGCGCAAGACAGAAAAATTAAAAAAAAAAAAATTAATTAGCAGCGGGGGCCCGGCCCGGGCCCCCTGGCATGGCCGGGCCCGGGTAAACTGTACCCGCTCCCCCCCCTCTCGGCGGCCTTGAACAGGTCTACGTTTTTCCAGAACTGATCTGGATGGTTTTTGATCAATTTGGCAACCTATGTGAGTGGCCAAATTGGTCATAAATCTTTCCTCTCTATGTTCAGGCATAGTAACATTATTGGCTCATGTGTACACTTCAGTGACACTAACTTTCTCTTCTAAGTTCTTTCAACCAGACGTAGCCCCACAGGTGGAATGATGATGACAGCAGATGATAAATGTCAAGATCATAAAATGATTGGACCTTTTGCTCTTGTGCATATCAATGCACTTTTTTTTATTTATATGCTATTAATTTGTTTAGTGTTATACAAATATTTAATGTATGCATTATATAAAGAAAAAACATCATACAATTTATATAGCTTCAAAAAGTTGCTAAAGTGCAGAATTGTGGTGTGTATTTATTTTTTTGTAGATATGTCAAAATTATGTAGGTCCACCCCTGGTAGTTATCTGTATAGCCTCGAAGGCATTCACACGGGATGTGACAGGGCTCACACTAATGCACAGCTGCATTAAAGTGAGGGCACAGGCAGAGCGCAGCTGCGGCTTCTCTCTAAACATTCAAGATGGCCCAAATTGAGCTTCTGCGGATGTCCAGCCGCAGCAGCTCCATTCAAATGCCCCTCTACTGTGTGGCAGAATATGAACTCTGGGCACTACTGTGTGGCATATAATGAACTGGGGACACTTCTGTGTGGCATTGTATGGACTGGGGGCAATACTGTGTTGCATTATATGAACTGGAGGAACTTCTGTTTGGCACAGTATGATCTGGGGCACTTCTGTGTGGCATAACATGATCTGGGAGCATTTCTAGACACCCTCCCCCGTTGATGGTGCTGGAAATGCCTATCCAGCAGCGAGCTGCAGTACAGTGTCCCTCTCTATGTTTCCCTGGGTGCACACCATAATGAAATGTGCTGCACACACAGTACAGTTTGTACTGTAGCCAAAATAGAACTTCTCTTATTATAGAACTTTAAAGTCAAGTATACATATAGCACAGAGATGCTTTAGCTTCAGCCAATTAAGTGTAGGTAACGTAAAGTTATTCCCCTATTGACCATTATTACAGATCTACAGATAACTCCTTGATTGCAATAAGCAACAAGGAAATTTAGCTTTGTTCCGATAAATAAAGCCAGAAAAATAGGGTGGTGGCCTATAGGCCAATAATAAATAATAATAGAGATGTGCCCTGACCCTCGTGTTTTGAAACCGGTGTTGGTTGTAAATTAACTTTGTGTTTCGGCTTTGCTACCAGTTTTGATGAAAAATGGAGAAGGGATTTAGGTTTATTAAAAAATTGTGAAAAATAGTTAACAAAGTCATTTTGAGCTGTTTTTGCTGCTATATTACTATTTATAGCATTAACATTTTTTACCAGTCATTTTATAATGATACCTTCACAACGGTCCCAATTTTCACCAATTTTCACCAAAGTCTGCAGCAATCTGGCTGGCTAAAATTAGTGGCACAAATATATCGCACAAATACATGGCAGTTTAATAATAGATACAAGCCCTAGACTAGGGGACACAATAGATGATCTGGCAGCCTTGCAAAAATGCACATTAGAGACCATAAGTACTTTCATTAAAAGTGGATTACTTTTATGATACCTCTCTAATCTCTGATCTACTTCAAAATTAAGAAAGAACAAAACAGAGCATCCCTCACATACACTTATGCTACAGAAACAGGCAGCGTTCCTTGGAGGGACAGTGGTAGAGTTAATACAGTTAATTAATACAGCTAATACAGACATTGATAAAACTAAAGAGACGAAGGTGGCCTGCACTTCAACTATCTATGCACTATGCACTTATCGTTGTGTAGAGTATTCACCCGGAGCCAAGAGTAAAGCTTTCAAACACCTTGTTTTACTTTTTTTTACTAAAGTGCTTTTTACGGTATGACTAAGGTAGATCTGGCTGAAAATCTCTTTCAAGCTAACTTTCCCCGCACTTTTTCCCAAATTAAATTGGACCTTACTATGTGGTCATATCACTATATCCCCTGGACAGTCCGTGTCAATGCTGTCAAAATGAATATCCTCTCCAGACTTTTAAATGCACTTATCGTTGGGTAGAGTATTCACGGGGAGCCAAGTTTTCAAACACCTTCTTTTACTATAAGTGCTTTTTATGGTTTGAGTGAGGTAGATCTAGCTGAATACAAATTAGTATGTGCCTTTGTGAATCAAACAAGGGGACTCGTCACTCGTATATATTTGCAAGTATATAAATATGTCATGTATAATATGTGTCATGTATATCAATATGGAATGTATATAAAAATATTTTAAGATATTTGTATAGCTTTAAAAGGACGAAACTGGTAGACTAGGTAATATGTAAACCAGACAGTTCAGATTGGGCAATAGTTGGCCAATCACACAAGTAAGTATGAACAACTCACATTGATGCAGATTTGGTTGCCAAACATCTGTCTTGACAATACAATGCAATTGAATTTGAAAGTCCATATTCTGAGAAATTAAGATGCATATTGGTCACCCAACCAGCAGTCAGTTGGCAGCACTAGTAACATGCTGAAAACAGGCATTGCAATGAGTTGCAAAAAGCCCCCCCAAAAAAGGAAATGTGACAAATGTTTTAGAGGTTTCTTGCAGAAAAGTGAAGGAGCCAAAAATCGTGCAAGATGGCATTGTCCGTTGGGCGACCCACCCATATGTTGAAAAACTACATGCACAAAGGTTAACAAACCATACACTTTAGCAACAGTCACTTCCCCCTTTTGTGGCTGAAGTGTTTAATTTGTTTGGGCCCCCATAAAAGCCAACATTTTGGTTGTTGGTTATTCACCAGGATATTAGATAGGGATGTTAACAAATGAATCCTGGGCATTTGGATAACAGTGGTCATCTGCCTCAATGGTAACCAGTCATCACCCTCATTGAATATGACTACATCACTTACATTTTCTTTGAATATAGAAGATACACCAAGTAGGTACCCTTTGGGACATTTGGGACACATTGGTTAGCAGCAATACATTGAAGAGGATCAGCAGCAATACATTGAAGAGGGTCAACACTGCAGCAAATAAATTGGAGATGGTCAGCACTGCAGCATTGGCAGTATCAGAGCTCATTAGACAGACAGCATTGGCATCAGTAGACACTATATAACAGATAATAAGACAACACCCAGTTGTGATACATACATGTGTTCGACAGCTACAAGATTGACATAATATGATTGGTGGGCAGCAGAATAGACAGGATTATAAAGTCAACAATATAAGGACATCCATAGTATAACTAGGATAAAAATTGAAATGTAGACAGTATTAGGTTCACAATTTAAATGTAGACAGTATTAAGTCTAAGTATATTCCTGTCCCTATCCTTAACCCTGTCCCTATCCCTGTCCTAACCATATCCCTAGCCCTAACCCTATAATTATACATCATATCATATTACATAAATATCACACATCCTTTATTTAATATCTGACATGATTACATTGGAGAAGTATTAGAGCATTGTATAGGGAAAAGGAAACCTTATATCAAAAGGATTTCCTCAATGGTCGTATATTGGGGTTATCCTTACCAAGAAGATATTCAAGATATATGGTTGGTAAACTAATAGGTTATTATAAGATAGAATAGTATAGGGATATTATACCCTTTATACTGATAGGTTATTGCAAGTTAGAGTGATATAGGGAGACAGTACCTTTCGTACATGTGTTAATTTCCTTGTGTGATAACACACTTATTAATATTTCTCTAGTGGCATTTTCTTCATAATAAAGGAAAAAAACAGACACAAAAGCTCATTAACAGACAATAAATCTTAGAAATCCAATTTGTGCACATGAATCTATTTGTTTTATTTGTAGTTGTTCACTCCTTACACTGGTTCACTATGTCCTTATTAATTTGCTTCTCTCACATATATGCCTACTTTATATCCAATGCCCCATACTAAATCTGCTATAAATCACAATTTTAATTACTGCATGCCCTGTTCACATAGACGGCTCATGATTTACGGGTCTGTGACGTCATACATGACGTCCAACCCAAGGCGCGTTTCGCCCTATAAGCTTATTCATGGGAAGTTGATTACCTATTAATGCTATTACAGTCAGATTAAAGTATTTCATTCAATTTGATTACAGAACTGAATAACAATCATATGTTTTGCATTAAGGAGAATGTAAGGATATTTATAATATAAATAAATACATTAATAAATGTCTCAAAACACTTTTTAATGTTTGATTTTTGAAAACAAAACTCAAAAAACAAAGCTTATATGTTATTGTTCTCTTCATAGCAGGTTGCTGTGAACTAGAATATTTGCATTATGTCAGAGAGAAACGTACTGTGTACAGAGAAAAAAATGAATAGTTCCCACTCATTCCAAGAAGCTTTGACCTTGAAGGGTTCCCAATTTTAATAAACTACAGGAAGTTGCTTATTATTTAGCAAAATGCATTCATAACTGAATTTGTAATGCTAAGCAAGAACATCTGCTTTACTGAAGCCATTTTTTATTTTTGAAACTCAAACATACAGTAGTACCTCTGTAGTTATTAAGAAAAAATAAATAAAAAATAGTAAATACCTAATATGTGTTGTTTAATGTGATACTATCACCAAATCCAAACATCGTTTTTGTATAACCCTTTGGCATTGAATATATTGTAAATTGTAATTTATTATGCCAGATTCAGCACAGCTCCCTCTCTCATCTACATTAATCTGTCCCTTACAACCTGGCCTTATTAGACCCAAAGGCCAGACATTTGAAATATACCAGAGAAAGTGTCTCAGAGTATAGGTCAGTGAAAACTTTTTAGAGGCTTTTTCAGAAAGAAAATGAATTTCTGCAATAGTTTTGATAGGTCCAATTTAAGCTGAAAATGCCTAGTTAATGTGTATACCCAACTCCTAATTAAAGTGGCACTAATGATAAAACATGAAACTAAAAGCATATGTATAAAACACAGGAAAAATCTGTCCCATCAAATGCAAGTTACTAATGGGTAATATATACTGACATTCTGACATAAACAGTTTTACAAATATTTTCGTGAGAGTCCTTCCCAAGGTGGATGGCACTGAAAGAGCTATATATAGGGAGAGCAAATGTCAAAGTCACTGCTTTGTGTTTTAAATAATATGGAAACCAAATAGGTAAGTAAGTAAAAAAAAACCTCTGCTGTAGTATACATTGCTGTTTACTTATTAATAAAAGTCAGCAACTTGGGAGTCAATGTTATGACAGCAGTTCACAGTCTAAAGCAACATATCAAATATATTTTAGTTTTCATGAAATCATGTGTTGTTTTCACTTCCTGTACCATTGTTTTCTAAACTTATTTTGTGTGCATTTTTGCTCGTTTGGAAGCTATTAAAAAATAAACATAATACATATTCCAGAAGACTCTATATGTCAATTATTGTTAATTAAATTAGCTTGCAGATTAGGAATGTGTTACTATAGAGGCAGGTAGGGAATGTGTTACTACAGTGGTGAGGAAAGAAATGTGTTACTACAGAGGTAGAGGGGGAATGTGTTGCTACAGAGGTAGAGGGGGAATGTGTTACTACAGAGGTAGTGGGGAATGTGTTACTACAGAGGTAGAGAGAGAATGTGTTACTACAGAGGTTGTGGGGAATGTGTTACTACAGAGGTAGTGGGGAATGTGTTACTACAGAGGTAGAGAGAGAATGTGTTACTACAGAGGTTGTGGGGAATGTGTTACTACAGAGGTGAGGGAAGAAATGTGTTACAGTGATGTGGTAGAGATTTTTTAACAACGCTGATAGGTGTGGTATGAAATAGGTCCCCCTTTTACTATAGTACATTCAACATATTTTACATTTTTGAAGTTTTATTGGAATCCTTTTAAATGCCTATAATATCCCATTGTGGCCCTTGAACCAAAAAAGGGTTGTGCACCCCTGCTTTGAAGTAACCCACTCGTGTTTTGATAACATGTTTACTAAGTTTTGTTTTTGCTTAATCTTTACATATAGAAAATGTGCAAAAAGCAGGGCACAAGACATTCAAAATGGGAAGAGAGAGGCACTGTCAAGTTAACATGTCGAGTAGTTTGAGAAAGAAGAACCAAGAAGGAGAATTTGATGCTTATTTACAAGAGTTTGCATTGAATTGAAAAAACAATTGGAAGCCGATGGAGCTAGAGAGCAGATTGAAGATGTTACACTTTCGCTGCTATAAACCCTTTATGACTAAACACTTTAAGTCCTAAATGCTTAATACTAAAATAAAGACATGACACAGTAGTTTGTTGGCAAATAATAGTTCACAGTTTTTTTTAGAAATTAAAATGGTGGAGGAGAAGGCAAATTGCAAGCCGGCACAACTAATAGCAATAACCAAACAGTGTTTGGTTATTCCGGTACTAATGACTGGTCCCAGTTACAATTGGCCGGTGCTACATCTGGTATCAGTCCTCTGGACTTACAATGACGTGCCCGCACAAGGCAGGTCAAGGGAGCAAAGTACTTAAAAGAGTGTAGTGATCTGGATCGAACCAGTGATAGCACCATATGAACTGGTCACCTTTCTATCAGCTGTGCTTGTTCTGTAGAGAGAAATTAAATTCAGTTAAACATCACAGCTAGACATTAAACAATTGACGAAAGGGAGGGATTTCCAACAAAGAGGATCCAGCATGCTTTGGGAGTAGCTATATACTGTCCTTATAAACATTCCCGTAGCCATCCTATTGGCTGAACATCTACAGTGGACTTAACCACTAATGGGTAAGCACCTGATATTAACCCTATTGCCTGAGTTTAAGGTCATTCAGCTTATGGCTTCACTTGTCATTAGCTTCAGTGGGGGAATTATTTTCATCAGAGCACATAAATCCATGTGGGAATAATTTGCCGTCATGTGTAGTTGAGGCTTGAATAGCTGGTGGTTATTTAGAAACAAAGCAACAATATATAAAAAGAAGGAACGGTACACATGCTCCTAGTGCAGATGATCAAATGCATTTTATTGTATACTTCATTGTCAAAATTATAATATTAACATTAACATATTAACATTAGCAGGACTGGGAAGACATAGCTGCTTTTAACAAATGTGTCTACAATCTAGAGATGCTCTCTGACCCCCGTGTTTGGGTTCTAGTTTTGGTTTTGGATCTGGATTTCCGTTGTGTTTTGGTTTTGCCAAACGGCCCTTGCGTGTTTTGGTTTGGGTTTTATTTGGTTTTGTTTTGCAATTTTGTTTAAAAATCAATGTTTTGGGGCATAAAATAACCAAATTTAGTGCTCCACCTATTTCTTGGATAAGTAATGTAATTGTAAAGCTAATAAATTATCAAAAAACAGTTTAATTCCTGGTAGGCCGTCATTAATTCTACACACAAACCAGATTGTCTTCCTCTCCATCTATGCATATTGGCAATGCAGCCATCGTCTTTGGGTGTATATTACACCCTACACTTACAGTTAATTATGTAAAGAAATGGACAAAGGCAGTTTGGTTTCTGTCTCTTTAGGCCCCCCTCCACTTGTAGAAAATACTAAAAAATTCAGCCGTTATAAACTGTACAATATTAGGAGAAATGGACAAAGCCAGTTTGGGGTCAGTCTGTGTATGACACCCTACCCTTAATGAGAAATTGCCAAAACAGCAGCCTTTCAAGACGGTACGTGATATAGAAATGCCCCAAGTCCCTTTCTTCTTTGGAGGTAGATTGCGCCCTACACTTGAATAGAAAGTTTTAAAAACATGTTATCATCATCATCTTCAACTTCATCCTCACCCTCATCAGTGTATACGTCATCATCACAGACTATCAATTCATCGCCGCTTGAATCCGCCATTAGAGAACAGTCAGTGCTTGGATGTCTTTGACGGTGAAGGCCTTCCTCGTGGAAGATGTAGTTCATTTTTATAAACATCATTTTCTCCACACACGATCACTGACTAAGTTCCCGGCTGTCCTGAACACTCGTTCAGAGTACACACTGGAGTGTGGAGAGCTTAGGTATTGCAAAGCAAGTTTGTACATGGGTTCCAATGGCCTGCTTTTCTTCCCAGTAAGGAAAGGGACTGTCTGACATTTCCATATCAATTACCTCTTGAAAATAATCCTCCATAATCCTTTGCATGTTAATACTCGTATTGGATGGAGTTGTGGGCAAGGTTTTTTTTAAAAAAAATCCTTCAAACCAGCCCAGATGTTAAATTGTTCTGGACTGCACCCTGCGTCTTCCCTGAATCTTTTTGGAAAATTCAATTTTTTACGAGCAGCAGCTGCTTGAGAAACTGAAGGAGGACACTTCATCAAGCCAAGGCCCAGTTCAGCGGCCAACTTGCTGAGCAATAGCTCCTTGCAAGAGTTCACATCTCGAACATTTTCAAGCAAAGACTCAATGTAGGTCTTAAATCTTGTATCAAGCACAGTGGCCAAAAGGTACTGATCCAAGTTCAAGATCTTAATAACTCGAGGATCATTGTGAAGCGAATTAAGTACTTGATCTACAAGGCCAACATACTTTGCGGAATTGCTTGCTTTCATCTCCTCCTTCAGTATCTCAAGCTGCTTTTCCAATAGTCTAATTAAAGGAATGACTTGGCTCAAGCTAGCAGAGTCTGCACTCACTTCACACGTCACAACTTCAAATGGTTTCAGCACCTTACACAGCACTGAAAGGATTCCCCACTGTGCAAGAGTGAAATACATCCCCCCTCCTTTCCCAATGTCATGGCTTGTGCAATATGCTTGGATGGCTTTGCGCTGTTCCTCCATCCTCTGAAGCATGTACAGGGTGGAATTCCACCTAGTTACCACCTCTTGCTTAAGTTGGTGGCAGGGCAAGTTAAACTGTTCTTGGAGCTGCTGCAATCTCCTACATGCTGTGGCGAATGCCTGAAATGGCCTGAAATTTTACGGGCCACCGAAAGCAGCTCCTGCACCTCACGGTTATTTCTTAGGAAGCTCTGCACCACCAATTTGATGGTGTGAGCAAAACAGGGAATGTGGTGGAATTCACCCAGCTGTAATGCTCACACTATATTGTTGGCGTTATCAGAAATGACATATCCTTGGGAGAGTCCAAGTGATATAAGCCATGTATCAATCACATCTTCTTAGTTTCCATAACAAATTGTCAGCTGTAAGCCTGTTAGTGAAGCCGATGATACAAAGAGTGGCCTGCCTGTGACAAATGTTACGTAGTGGTGTACATGCTGTTGCTGTTCCTGCTGGCGAAAGTGAATGACCAACCCAGTGGGCTGTCACAGTCATATAGTCTTTGGTTTGGTCACTTACACTTGTCCACATATCTGTGGTTAAGTGGACAGTGGGCAGAATGGCATTTTTCAGTGCAATCTCTACATTTGTACACACTTTTTGGTATAGTTGTGGAATAGCTTTACGGGAAAAATGGTGTCGCGATGGAATTCTGTAACGCGGACACAAAACCTCAGTTAACTGTGAAAAACCAGCTGCGTTTATTGTGGATATTGGAGCCAGATCTAACACTAACATGGTAGCCATGGCGTCTGTGATTTGCTTGGCGACTGGGTGACTGCTGTCATATTTGCTTAATTGTTGAAATGTAGGACTGCTCATTTTCTAGGCCTTCCTCTGGGCTGACGATCCACACCCAGCAGCAGCAACAGCAGCAGCAGTGGGACTAACGCTTTCTACAATTATAGTGCAGGAGTCATCCAGCCTTACTAAGTGGGATGCAAGGCTAACTCTGAGCGCTACTGAGGATATTGATGTGGATGGTGTTGTGGGTGTATTTTGTAGCCGTCGGGATGTTTGTGACCGAAGGGTCCTAGCTGATGATGGAGTGCTTGTAATTTTTTTGGAAGAACTTTCAGCTTTTCCCAACATTTTGCCATGAACTCTCGTCAAGTGGCGTAAAATAGACGAGGTTCCAAGATGGTTAAGGTCTCTCCCTCGACTGACTGTGGCTTGACATACACTACAAATGGCTATACAATTGTTGTCTGGATTTGGGTAGAAATAATTCCACACATAAGAAGTGGATTTTTTTGTTTTATGACCAGGCATGACAATGGCCTTTTTCTTATCACGTGCCAGAACTGCTACCACTGGTGCAGGACTTACACAAATAACCTCATCCTCATCAACATCCTCATTAGTGCCCTCGTCACCTAAACAAATCTCCCCCTCATCCTCTTCTAATTCTAAAGTGGCATCCTCAATTTGTGTATCATCGGCTACACTCGGACTGTTCAGGCAAACATCAGCAGAATTGCTGAAAGGACCCTTCTTTATGGGTACACTAACAGAATGCTCATGATTAGACATCCCACTGGTGGATGGACTCTCCACAGGGATTGGTGTCATTTCTGATTCACAGCATACATTATCCTCTAATGCCTAACTGTTTTCTTGCAGCTCGGCTTTGACGCGTAACAGTAGTTTTGCGCCACTTTTAGACTCTAGAAATTACCTTGTCTTGCTTTGCTACGAGTGACGGTACAAGAAGAAGGCTCGGTTACATTTTTTGATCTGCCACTAATAGAGAAAGGCGAAGGCCTCATTCTTTTTTTGCCACTGCGTGTGTAGAATGGCATGTTGGCAATTTTATTTTTATCGGCACTTAACTTTTCCTCAGTTACACTTATTTTTCGCTTCAACGCGGTAAAAAAATTTTGGTGTTTTTTTCCCTGATTTAAAAAGACTATGTACTTTTACATCACCTTTACCAGATGACGTACTGGGAACACTACCATCAGGACTTGTGACAGAACCTGGCTGCTGATTCTGCTCATATGTGGACTGCTTTGAATCCATTTTAATGAGCCCAAAACACTTGTAGTGCCAAAAATTGTATTAGATAGATACTGCTGACAAATATGACTTTTTGGGACACACCAAAGCACTTGTAGTACAAACAAATTTTATAAATACTGCTGACAAATATCACTTTTGACAGCCAGAAAAATTATTGTTTCACATTGGGGAATATGGGACATCCCAAAGCACTTGTAGTGCAAACAAATTTTATAAATACTGCTGACAAATATCACTTTTGACAGCCAGAAAAATTATTGTTTCACACTGGGGAATATGGAAGACCCCAAAGCACTTGTAGTGCAAACATTTTTTAGAAATACTGCTGACAGATATCACTTTTGACAGCCAGAATAAATAGTCTAAAACACTGGGGAATATGGGAGACTCGAAATCACTTGTGGTGCAAAAAATTGAAAAATAAGCCTCCTCTATCCTCCTCTCTTCCTGCTCTAACAATTGCTAATAGAATTTGATTTAATAATAGAATTGAATAGATTTGAAATGAAAGAATAATAGAAAGAATAAGGTGTACAATTATTGCTCTGTCCCTGCGCTAATACAGCCTCTGACCTAACCCTGCTTTCTCCCTCTGTCAAATGGCGATGGATTGCTCTGGAGGCTGGTATTTATGCTTTTCAAATCTCGCGAGAACCGAGCTCAGATATACTAATACGTCACAATGACGTTTTGCCTCCATTTCGATTCCAAATGGACAGGAGAGTACCGAGCCTGCTCGGCTCGGTACTCGGATAGGCGAAATTCGGATGGATTCGGATCTAGGTCAACCGAGCTCGCCCATCTCTACTACAAATCACTTATCCCATAACAGAGCCCAATCACCCAATACAGGGTGTTTTAACTATATTTCAAAGATCAGGGGGTAAGATGATATCATCATCATCATCATCATCATCAACATTTATTTATATAGAGCCAGCAAATTCCGTAGCGCTTTACAATTGGGAACAAACATTTATAAGACACTACTGGGTAATACATACAGACAGAGAGGTAAGAGAACCCTGCTTGATCAATGTATTTCATAAATGACTATATTACAGGTGACGAATTAAAAGTATGTAATGATGTCATTTTTATTATACATATTTAGTGATGTTGTCACTTCGGCATTTATTAGAAGCATTGATGTGCTGTAAACCACGTCACCCAAATCTATGCACTGAATTGAACACACTGGATGGAACAAGTGTTTTTTTCTCTGCCATCAAATTCTAAGTTTCTATCTGTGCCCTCAACCTTGCCAGTTCCTTCTGTACCCACCTAACAACAGAAAGAGTGATCTCAAATACTGAGTGACTCAATATAGACAAAAAAACTAGAATAGCAAATGAAAAAGTGTCTGAATATTGTATTAAAAACATATTAATAAAAAAGATTGACATGCTTATTAGAATGTACCATAAATTATTTATTCATTCATAATACACAAATGGAAAAGCAAGGAAAACCCTTTTACATCGTAAATAACATAGAGTGTTAGATTTAAGGCTAGGACCATAATATATCTTCCATCATACTATTTTATGACAAGCAGGATATTAAAAAATCACACTTTATATGAATAGATGCAATGTTTCTTTCAGAGCTAATAATCAATTTATAAAATGGGGAGTAAACAGGCTGTCTATATATAAATAGAATTAAAGTTAAACTCTATGATCATCAGTATTCATATGCAAAAACATGAATGAAAACAATATCGCTGCCCAGAAAATGTTAATAGCCATCGGCAAGGTTTTATTCCTAAATATGTAATTAGGAACAGTCCGGTTGCACTGTAGTATTAAAAACAAAATAAAGCTCATTCATAAAATTATCAGCATAGAAATACAAAGAGAAGCTAAGATATAAACAATCTCTATTCTCCAAAACACTTTTACTTTATAGGCTTTATACTTTGTATTTAATGATATAATTTTCACTCAGAAATATAGAGTACCATTAATAACATTATGCCATTACAATTCCAATAATTCTAATGAGTCAAAAACTACATTTCAGGCATTGCATATCTGAATGGAATGTGCAGCGAAAAAAGAAAATGCATCATCGCAGAAGATAATGGGCTGAACCTCGCGTTTACTATCGCTCATGAGATGGGTCACAAGTAAGTTCATCTGAAAAGTATTTCTAGCTTATCAAATTAAGTAAACACACATTTGAATTGGCAGATGGTCGCAGAGCATTTTTAGGCCCACACAACAACTTAATCTTTAAGGTGTCATAGACCATTTCTTGCAAAGGGACTCAATTTGCACAATCTAGGTATTTTATTTGGTAAGCACATTTATATTTGCACAACTCCTTCTAGGAAATGACTTCATGTTTTGTGTGACATTGTTTATTGTTTGTTTCATATTTAGAATGCACATGGGAGCAGTAACATCACTTCAGAGTTATAACTTTTCTGTCTGCTCCTAAAATACATTGGACACTTAAGGGGGGATTCAATTAGCCTCGATCTTCAGCTGCACCTATATTCAGCTATTAGAGTAGGACTCCCTGCTCAGTTTTCTGCGCTACTCTACGGGATGCAAGAAAATATGAGAAGAGATTGCTGCCATAACATTGGCACAATGTGTTTCCGTGGACGTTCTGGAGACACCTTGCGCTGAATGAAATCTCCCCATTTGTGTTTTGTTTCCATTAAGTCATGAGCGTAAGTGATATTAAGTGCTGTCTGAGTGCTGTTTTCATTTAAGGTGTCATATATGTTCCTTAGAATTACACTGACTTATGTGTGCATATAATTGCTTTATTCTATTTGAAATGCTCTTAGATAGTGCTCCAGGTATCATACTCAAGGATTTTGCTTATCCAAAGGGGCATATTCAATTTCTGCGGCGTTAAAACTACTACCGTTACTATGGTAATAGTTAGCTGGATTTCAGCTCGCGGCTCTGGGAGCTGCGAGCTGAAATCCAGCGAGAAAACTACCGTAATAACGTTTTTTCTGCGCACTATTACCATAATAACGGTAATAGTGCGCAGAGCGCAAGATTTTTGGCGTTTCCGCCGACAATTAAATATGCCCCAAAAAGTCAAAACAATGTGCATACCTGTAGAAAGGGACTCAAATACACAAAAATAGGTTTATGATATATATCGGAATTTTTGAATATTTTCCATATTCTTTATTTCCTATGATCAAACTTAAATACAAACCTGCAGTAGTCTTGTCATTTTAATAGTGTTCGTGAAAAAAATAAGCATAGCCAAAATCCTTCATATAACATATGAATGCTACAAATGGAATCCATTGTATTTTTTGACTATTCTTAAAAACAGTCTTCATATTTTTCCCACTCATGTTTTTTTTCAAATTGAAGCTCTCTTTGCACTATTATTTAGACATATTGAAAACCTAATAAAGTTAAGGTGAAAAAAGGTGAAGAATTCTAGCTGGCAGTAAAAAAGAATAATAGGATCTACCACATCTGCTGACTGTTACACAGACATTGTTCCAAATTCAGTCTTGAAAATAAAATCTCAGTCTAAGATATCTGTGGCATCTGAATGAAAGACCAACTTAAATATCATTCCAAGTACATAAGGCTGCATTGATTAACTCTTTCCCGTTACTGCTTACCATTGTTTATTTATAAACAAATAGTTTGAAGCAAATGCTATAAATGTCCTAAACAGACTGGGCAACATTAAAGCTAGCGCTAAATAAAATGGTGTTATTCATTTCATGTTTGAGTTTGAAGTTTTTAGAGAATATTAGCTATATTGCAAATAATTGGTAAAATAAACTGATAAGGCAAAGATATGTAACTATGCAATTGGAGCCACAACTTCTTAACCCTGTTAGTTCTTCATCAGATTCTCATATTACTTCTCATCTTTAGGGCCTAAATTTACAGTTAAACGTAAGCATTCTATTATGCTATATTTTGGCCACAAAGCTAGGACTTGGACTTTCAGTTCCAATTGGCAATCCTTGTTAAATAGGCTTCCCTATGCTATCTTTCACCAGTTTAAAACATTTACTATATTATTGCTTTCACTTTTACACAAGGATCATTCATTAAACAGTACTGACACTTGACACTTCCCTGGGTTTTCTGGCAGTTGCAGATACAGTTATTTTACTCTACTTGCAGGCCAATATATTCAAGTATATTTGCTCTAAATTAACATGTAACTAGCTCCCATCATTCCGAAACTTGATCTTGTGCAGACCATTTAATTGAATGCATTCTTCACTATACTTTGGTGGGATTAGCATAAAAGTAGCAGACAAAGTGTCACAGTGCTGGCAGCTCCCAGGAAACAATCACTTGGCTGGGGTAGCAATCGGATACACAACACATCTTTCTTTCTGGTGCCTCGGAAAGAAAGATTGGTGAGACTTGGTGAGCTTGTGACCTGGATCCTATCCAGCAACTTTGAAGAAATGGGCGCTCCCAGAATCAAGCCTGGGGGATAATGTTTTTGTCCCTCTGTGATGGATCATTTGGGAGAGAACTCCAGAGTGTGGCAGCCTTGATGTTACTGGATATAGTTCGGTATGTTGTTATGAAGTTGACAGGGGTTAGGAATAGTGTCCATCGTGCTTGTCCAAAGTTCAATCTTTTGGTCCTCTGAATATACTGCTGGTTCTTGTAGTCTGTGAGAACAGAGAGAGGGACTCTGGCCACCTCTAGAAGGTGCCTCCACTTTGCAATCCATGGTGATGGATGTAAAGCAGCTCACAGATTCCCACATCATAGTTGACCTCAGCAGAAGTGAACCTTTTAGAAAAGAAAAAGCAGGGATGAAGGACATCCTAGTTGTCAGACTGGGAGAGCACAGCTCCCACTCCTCTCTCTGATGCATCTGTCACTCACCAGACTGCGAGTGCTTCTTCCCGTGTGTTTAGGAACCGTGGCCGTCCACCATACTGAGGGTCTGCGCATGCGCATCCCTTTCAAAACCTTCAGTACCTGTTCCTTTAACTTAATTGGCTGATCAGGCAACACTCCCTATTTAAAGCACCTGCTGTCCATACCTCGTTGCCTGATCTTGGAGTCTCATTCCCCATGAGCCTCTGAAGGTGTTCCTGTGTTTCCTCGTGTATTCAGTGCTGCTGATTCCTGTGGTTTCCAGACCACTTCTACTCCTGTGGTTTCCAGACCACTTCAACTCTTCTGTGTTTCATCGTGACTGTTAGCTGATTCCTATCCGCTGCCTCCGTGCACTACAGTCTTCAGACCACTTCAACTCTCCTGTGTTTCATCGTGACTGTTAGCTGATTCCTATCCGCTGCCTCCATGCACTACAGTCTTCAGACCACTTCAACTCACCTGTGTTTCATCGTGACTGTTAGCTGATTCCTATCCGCTGCCTCCGTGCACTACAGTCTTCAGACCACTTCAACTCTGCTGTGTTTCATCGTGACTGTTGCTGATTCCTATCCGCTGCCTCCGTGCACTACAGCCCTCAGACCACTTCAACTCTCCTGTGTTTCATCGTGACTGTTTGGCTGATTCCTATCTGCTGCCTCCGTGCGCTACAGCCTTCAGCTCATCTCAACTCTCCCGTGTTTCCTCGAGACTGCTACAGCTGATTCCTATCCGCTGCTCTCCGTGCTCAACAGTTCCAGCTCAGCTCTACTCTCCCGTGTTTCATCGTGGCTGCACCTGCTGGTTGCTATCCGCTACCTCCGTGTACCTGCAGAGTCCTGCTGGCTGCTACTCCTCAGTTCTATTCGTGTCTGCAGCAGCTGATCCGCTCTCCGTGCTTCTCAGTGTTCCTGCTGGTCTCTACTCGCCAGTCTGCATCGGATCTGCGCCTCACTGCTTTCATCTCGTCTAGACCATCGCTACTCTTCAGGGTCCTCCAGGAGTCCAGTTCTACATACTACTGCTTCCTGAGTATTTGTTCCCCTGCTGGTCTACCTACCTGTGCGCTGCACCTACTTGATTGCCCTTCACCCTGCCGGCCTCCAGCCGTTCAGGTATCTCTGCACTCCTGTCTGACAGCCTGCTCCTGAACCACGGTATGCATACTTCTCATTGACTGTGCTGGTGTATTGCATATCTTGCTGGACTGAGTTGTTCTCCTCTGGAGCTTACTATCCGCTGAGACTTTTGCCATCATTGACTGTGTTATCTTTTGCCCGGATAGTTTCTATGACTTTGTATTATTGCAGTGCTGTTCAGTCATTACTATATTGTGCATGTCATTGTGGATCAAGTTCAAGGTGCCCATGTATCCTCTGTATTGCAGTCTCTCCCCGTGCTCCTCCTCACATATATATTCAGTGGTACAACTTGCTAGAGGCAGACCACTGATTCCTGTTTCCAGTGTCACCTGTTCCAGTGTCCTCTCACATAGCAGTGGTACAACTTGCTAACGCAGACCACTGACTTCCCGGATACCTTCACCTGGATCCCATTCCTTCACCCAGACAGCGGTACAACTTGCTAAACGCAGACCGCTGACTCTCATCACCTCCTCGTTTCTGTTGGACATTCCTCCTCACTATAGCAGTGGTACAACTTGCTACCGCAGACCACTGACTACCCTCACGTGTCCTTTGTCCATTCAGTTCCTCGTGTATTACTACATATATATTACCAGTGCTGCTAGTCATAGACTTTCCCGAGCATCTCTATCGTCTGCTGTCTCCTGTTCCGTGATCACCCCGCTACCAGAGTACCATATTACCACCTATACTGCTCTGGTAAGCTTATCACCTGGTGATCCCTGGGTAAAGACTCCTAGTGCCCGTGACAGCATCCACTTCAAGGGTATAGGCTAGAGACTGGGGTTGGGATACCAGAAGATTGGTGCTGAGGTGAAGTGGTTTTTTAAGGTGTCAAAAGCCTGTTGTGCCTGGGAAGTTCTTGGGAGTTCCTTATTTGGTCAAGGCCCTAATAGTGCTAACTATTCTTGAAAAGTTTCTGATAAAATGTCTATAGTCATTGCTAAACCCCACAAAATTCTGGATGGCGATGATCCCTCTGGGCACTGGCCCACTGAGCACAGCAGAGAGCTTTTACAGTTCCAGTCTTATGCCCTTTGCAGTGATGATGAGTGGATAGTACTGAACAAGATCAGCTCCCATAACCAACACAGTCAGTAAGCAATCAGCAACCAGATGGTCTCGTGAGTTGGGGTTATGGGTGGTCCATCCACTGCTTCTAAGACCATTGTCCTGATTTTAGGAGCCAGAGGTAGTTCTTTTGGGCAATGTCCAAGTCCATAAAATTCTCCATTGCTCCAGAATCCAAGAAGTCTTCAGTGTCAATGGAGCAAGTCCCTCATTAAAGGGCGATGGATAGCTGGAATTGCAGGATGGAATATGGAGGAAAAATGCCTCACCAGAGTTGCCTTCTGTTACAGTGACCAATTGCATTTCCCAACAACTCTGATCTTCTTAATTCTGTACACACTTTCTTCCAGTAACCTTGGAGCACACAATAAAGATGGTGAGCTCTCTCATCCATGTGCAATGAAGACCTCCCAAGCTACATGGGCTCCTCAAAGCTCTCAGATGGCACAGCACACTGATTATCTGTAGCTCATGAGCTGACAGGAGATAGTGAATAGCCATCCCGTACATCTGTAACTGATGCTCCATAATGTATTTTTCAAGCAGAATGCGCATGGCAATGAGTCTCTTGAGGGAGGTAAAAAAGGTACAGGCATGTGAGCTCATCTTTAATTTCCTTTCTGGAAGGAGGCAAGCAGTCACTCATCTTGTCTCTGCTGCCAGGGTTCATAAATGGCATACTGAGCAACTGAGTGATGACACTGTTCAATCTAGGCCAGTCTTGTGGAAGTATTGGCAGTGCAACCCGGAGAGTTAAAGCTTAGTCTCATTGTGGGCAAAAACTCCTTACTAATATCATTAGCAGATTGTGCCTTTTGTGTTGTGGTGTGGCCGGGGCAAAGCCTAGTCAGTAAGCAGGGATATGATATATTCTAATTTGCTCCACTATGTGGGGAATGAGGCTGTTTATAGTACAAACTGTAGGTGAATCTGGGTCGGGAATCCCCTGCATCCTTCAAGGTTACCATCAAAACAAAACGGTGCAGTAATTTTAGCCTGCTAGACAACACTCTGTGGTCCTATGGGCAGGTGATTGAATAGGCTGACCAACCATTCTTAGTGGGCATCAGTTGCAATGACTGCTTGCTTCAGCATGTCAATCTCCGGTGTCTGTGTCTTTGAGTGTTTTTGCAAAGTATCACACAGCAGCTCTATCCTAGCATGGTCCATGTTTGGCAGGAGCAAATTGTCACAGTGATGGCAGCTCCAAGGAAAGAACCACTTGGCTGGGGTAAATATCAGAGACACACCATGTCTAGCCAAGTGGTTTAGTATTGATTAAACTAGTTGTGAGGTGCAAGCTGATGTCAAAAAATAGTAGAAAATTAGCTTTAATGGTCAGCAACTATAAAGCACAATAACACCAGCTTAAATAAAATAGCATACCTAGTCCCCATAGGGAGTGCTAACTCACTATATCTTCCCTCTCTATTAAGTGGGCACCTAGGGCATTTTCCACGTCTCTGAATATACAAATGTACAGTACTTATAAATGCCTCCTCTGTCATTCACTGTGGTGATTTGGTGTATTTCCAGCTCTCCTAGGAGAGGACATCCTCTTGTCTCCAACTGGTCCTATGTCTGGGTTTTAAACTTCTCTTTCTATAACACAGGACTCTTCAAAGCTCCTGGCTGGCAGAATTTAGTTTCCTTAAGACATATCTCCTGCCTCCAGCAGGATACAGAACAGCCTCACACTGGGCCATGTACTTAGTTCCCTACTGAGCTACAAATATGTGGTCACAAAATGTTTTAATTCTGAACATCCTGTAAAAGATATCCTTTTATTTGGTGAGTAGTGATGTCTTAGACAGTAAGAGGGTGATGTCACTCGTGCCACACTCCATTTGAAAGTGTTCTATAATTGAACAAATAACTGTCAGTAAACGTAAAATACATTGAGTAAGAGTATACCCTCATACGAACTTCAGGCAGAGAGAAGATAGTATAGAGAGCAGATGGCCTCTGAAATTGACCTGCTGAAACCTGCAGAAGAAATTATATGTTTCCCTTATCAAAAGCAAAGCAACAACTTACACTTTGCATTGTCTGCAACATTTTTATAAATTTTGTCTTACCAGTAATTCTGCTTTCAAGTGAATATTAGTGTAAGTTGGCTGCATAGTTGCCTAGGCCAGCTTTACACTGGCATTTATTTTCAGTATGAAAGCCAAAATAATGTTTTGCTTACACCTGATACACTTTTACGTGTTTAGTTGATGTAAAAAGATAAATAACTCAATGTAAATTTTAGTATCATGAGGCAGAAGACTGAAAGCTCTTTTGGCAGTAGTATACTAGAAGAAATGTGAAGAGTTCATCTTTAAAAATCCATTACAATTGGCACCAGCTTTCTGCAAGATGATCACAAACGTTTCTGGCAGCAACTTTCTTAGGTTTTATAAGATAATAATATTTTTAGTTGACTTGACAACCATGAGCTCAACATGCAATGAGAGTATATTTGCCCAAGGCTTTTTATAGAAAAATAAATAAATAAAAGTCATTAAATTGTGTATTTATTTGTACAAATAGTTTTCCATTCAGTTGTTATTTACACATAATATAAATGCAATATAATAACATTTTCCTTGACATCATCTAATTTTAAAGCCTTAGAAGGCACATAGTTTTATCAAAAACACATTTTTGTTACTTGTATTCCCTAACCTGAGAGCTGAGAGGATAGACACAATGGATCAGAGCAGAGTAATGAATTATAGACATCCCTCTTCTAATATGCTGTGTAACTTTATAATCATCAGTCCTAGTCTTTGGATGCCTCATGGCTTCAACTGTAAAATGTTACAAATGTAAGCTTCATGTCCTGCTAAGTTAATAATATAATATGTGTCTTAGTATTATATTAATTATACTATTATTTCTCAACCATTTTGACCATTTTCAACAGTCATATCCCTTTAACCATTACAAACCCTTCTTTTCTTTTACCAGTCACCATCAAGTTTCAAGTTGGTTTCTAACTAATTTCCTTCTTAAATCATGCCTTCACTTCAACATATCAGTGCTAATTGGCCTTCTGCTTCACTGCCTACAGAGCCTATACCTTTTACAATTTATCAAATATAGATTAACTTCTAACTCATTGTATGTTCCTCCTTGCATTGGTATCCCCCTAAAATAATGTACAATACATACTACTGCAAAAAATAATGATACTAGAAGCCAACAAGGAGTTCACTGATCATTGATCATGGAGCCCCAAGGTGACTTATAATATCCCTTTTATTATACAGAAATGGGATGTTATATTCCTTATAACATACAAGTTTCAATTTAAAACAAAGCAAGTTGTATGAAGTGGTCCTCATACCCAGGTGTGTTTTACCTTTACTATGTATTTCAAAAGTCTGCAAAATGAGTATTGTGACACAAGTGACTGCAACAATTTATTAATATATAAATATATAAGTTATATTTTATGGAAGTGGCATCACTACTTTCCAAATGTAAGTGATCACATCATAAATCACCACTTATAGGGATATAGTTTCCAAGATATTTTACATATATGTATGCCATGTCTTTATTATATTAGTATATCCTCATGAGGCTTTCAATCGTATACTTCAGTAGAACCCAAATCTCAATCCATTGCCTCATCAATTCATTACACAAAATCCAAATTTGAGTTTCTCTTATTGTTTTTTCATAAATGATCATAATCAATTTACAAAAGCCCACAGTATAGTTTAAAATAATATATAATATAGTATGGGGCATATTCAATTGTCTGGATTCCCCGCCGCGTTAAAACTACTACTGTTATTACGGTAATGGTTAGCTGGATTTCAGCTCGCGGCTCAGGGAGCTGCGAGCTGAAATCCAGCGAGAAAAATACCGTAATAACGGTTTTTACGCTCACTATTAGTGCGCCGAGCGCGAGATTTTCTGTGTATCCGCCGACAATTGAATATGCCCCTACATATTTTATGTTTCATGTGTATATTATTCCTTAGATGCGCACTAACTTATAGTATGGATTGATTTGGTTAATGAATTAATAATACCCAAGGGCAATAAAGTCATGTTACCCAGGGTTTTCTTATATTGACTATGCCAGACCCTTTGATAGTTTGGCCAGTCTCATGTGTTATGTACTTATTGTACACCATTTACAATTGTACAGAGTGGTGGGAATGTTGGAGCTTTTTAAACTGATGATGATGCATACAATTGTAAACATTTTTCTTTTCATGTTTTACAAGTATATAGAAACAGGTTGGGCTTAGGAAATTTCTTTGTAATTTTTGAGTTTGCTTTGTTTTTCCTGACATGTGACAAAATCAGCATGGGTATTAACCATGACAATGACCACCCATCCTGTGCAGATGGTCTTCATATTATGTCAGGAGAATGGATCAAAGGGCAGAATCTCGGAGATGTTTCATGGTCCAGATGTAGCCGGGAAGACCTTGAAAGATTCCTTAGGTAATTACCTTGATTTCTAAGTAAATTATGAAACCTTTCCATTCATTGTGAATTGTTTTTGTAAAAGTCGAATAATAAGTAATTTAAATGTCTGTGTCATAAAAACATTTATAATTAATTATGTCAACTAACTGACGCTCCATGCACCCCAAGTGTAACATTATAAATGGTTTAAGTCATTCACCTTACACAGCCTTCAGATTTTATTATTTGGTCTCATACAATCTAAAGCAGATGGTAAATTACTGAGTCATCAGGACACACATTAGTTAAATAAACTTTTTGTTAATTTCACTTGTTAGATACCTATTATACTAACGACTGCTTCATGCTTAGAACTAATCCCTTAAAATTGTATATAATTCGACGACGTGCTATAATTTTATACTTCATGTGACATGTGTAAAGCCAAGTAGGGGCCACACTCACTGTAAGTAAGAATTAACAATTACCCCAAAGTTATATATATATATATATATATATATATATATATATATATATATATATATATATATATATATATGTTATTTGTTTAGTTTTTTTTAGATTTAATGAGTAAGGCAAATGGAAAAAATAACAAATAATAACAAATAGAGCTATGATTATTGTTAAGAATTAAAAAATATAATCTGTAATATGTAGTGGTAGAGTTAAATACAAATCTATGATATTTTAATCTCTATAGACATAGTAGAGGGGTCAGTGACAAAGTGATAAGATAAATTTTATGAACACTTTACAATAATCTAAATTACTGCATTCACTTGACTTAAATATGATCTGACTTCATTTCAGTTCTAATACTAAATGAAGAAAATGTGAATATACAAAAAATAAGAAAGTCATACCCTTTCCTGTCTTTATTGAACATACTTATCTAACATTCATTGTCTATGTTGGAAAAAGTATGTGTACCTCTAAGATAAATAGACTTTATTAAGGTGGTAAAATAAGTAACATGGTCCAATAAAGTGTGGGGACCATACTATAAAAAATAAATAATATTTGGTTGTCTTCATTTTACGACATAGGCATGTGGAAGTAAATGATTTCTCAATTAAGAGGTTTGTCTCAGAGAAAGAATTGCTGATGCTTATAAGAAAAGGGTAATTGAACCATTTTACTACTTCCTACGGTCAATATGTCAATAATCGACTCCTATCTATGAGATCAGACTACTGTTTTCTATATGTGCAACCCCCCATATTTGTGTTGCCACTAACCATGTCTGTGTAAGACATTCAGTTATATGGGTGAAGATCAAGAGCACCTCCCCATCACTATTAAAAGTTGGCTCCTATGCTGTATTCCTGTCACAAAACATCCCAGATGGCCCATTGTACTACATGATATGCACAATTTAGCTGATTAATGAAATCACAAACACATGAGGAAAAACTTTATTGCTTACAAACAAATCAGGAAAGCTTTATTGGTCACAAACATATGAGGATATGGTTCAATTACTTCCACAAGGCAGTTAGCAATGCTAACCTTTCCATGCATTATTTTGCGCTCTAAAATTCTAAAGACTTTAGAATTTTACGAACTGCAACTCTCTAGTATCTTATTGGTAATAACATTGTAATAACTGTCATCAATTGCCATTAAAACTATTGAAAATAATTTGTTGTGGTTGTAAAACGTTGAACCACTTGCAGCCAGCATCTGTTTCCGGACAAGCTTGTCATCCAATGCTCCATAGCAATTTGGGTAATTTGGGAATTTTTAAAAATCAATCACATCAAGTTCTTTACATATCTTCCATAGACTCTGGCATTACATTGCTTCTGAACTACCTCCAGATGAGTTGGCAAGTGTCATGCTAATTATTCTTCTACACAAAACGAAAGTGAAAAAGGACAAAATGGTCTCCAGTCCCCAAATATCTATGCTTTTTTTTAAAGTTACTAAAATATGTAACAATTCTATTTTTTAATAAAGTATTTGCATAACTATTTTACTTTAACTCCTTCCCACTCTTTTTTTATATAAGTAAATAATGGCTATTGCTCTTTTGTTGCTTTTCTAGACACAGCAATACATTGAATACATGCTGTTAAAAGGCACTAACAAATGTAAAAGTAATACTGAAAAATATTTAATTTTCAAAATGCCACACAACTATAGAAACTAATCAACAAATTTAAGTTCAAATGTGTACCTAAATGTAATAATGTTACATCTCACTGGCTAACACAGCACACAATAGCGCAGCAAAAATAAAACAGGCTTTTAAGTAAACATGAACACAGTACATAAAGAAAACAGAAAAAATTTAGCCAATGTGCTGTCTTATGATCTGTATAAAAACATTAATGGGGTACATTAATGGGGTACTCTATACATGTCTGTGTCTACCCATTGGCTGCTTAAACCTTGCTTTACAGAGGAAGGTTAATTTGAGCATATTTAATACATAACAAGAATATGATAGGGATTACATGTTATTGTAATAAATACTTTGAGGTGGCCAGCAGCCTCTCATTTGCAGGTTCAGTGGTTCTATAGTAGATCTCTTGTTGTTTTCCATGAGGTTTGACTATTCAATCTTCAGTAGCTCATCTAATGGGGCAACAATAATGTAGGTACAATCATTACATTTTTTTGTTAGGTTGTGGGGGTACTTTTGCAATTCTATGAAAATTAGAGAAACAGTTTTGCACAATGCTGCAGCAGCACTTTAGGGAAGCTTTAAGATTTGTTAATGAACTTGCTTTGAACATGTTGTAACGGTGCAATGGATACTCTGTTAAAGGGAGGACAAATTACCATGTGTTTATCTTGCTTTGTTTTTCCTGTGTGTACATGTTTTTCTTTCAATGATTGTTAAAAAAATTGTTAAAAAAAACCTTTTCTACATTGTTTAATTATTATTATTTCTCATTTTGCCCGGGAAGACGGTAAAGAGTCATCAGAGACTTCAGCAATTATTTCCTATTTAAAATATTTAGTAGCAGTTCGTGATGCATTTATTAGTACCAACACATGCAAGTGAGCATGTGTGGCCTGATACCGTCCTCCTATACATCTACAGTATATGGGTCTACACTTTAGTTTGGAAGCTCCTAATGAAATCACATGGCATCACTATGTACAGTGGACAAGCAGAGATGGTGGCAAACAGGAATGTTCTGCCAGAATTTTTAATATGAGATTTGTCACGAACGCGCTCCCAGCTGCCGTGACGTTGGGGTGTTTGCTGTATGAGGTCACACACGATTTCAGCCCGCAGTCTCTCTCACCTATCACACAGGTTCTTAGACCTACGGAATCGCCCCCAAACACAGCGCTCTCACACCCCCAGACACTTCAGGTACAGCCACCACCTATTGGGTACGGGCAATAGGACCCCAATATACTATCCCCTACTGGCACACAGGCTTCTAGTTCCACAAACTAGCAAGACTCCCACCAGCACACACAGGGTTAACTCTTCACACCTCCAGACTGTTACACAAATGTACATACAAGCACACACAGCTTGTTAATCAAATGTATCAACAAATCACACACTGGCATTCCAAGGGTTTACCTGGACGAGCAATCTCCTCTACAAAGGCTATGGATTATTTAGAGTATCAAGGACGCAACTTATTAAATTTTAGATTTAATATACAAAAGGTACAGGGCATTCAGATATAAAGAAAAATAAGGAATAAACAAATAATAAATTTGACATAACAAGCAAAACAGTTTAAAATAAAAGAGATAACCTACAGAGCATTACTTACATATAATAATCTGTATGCCTGGGGCAGGCAGAAATAATGGACAGTCCTTCAATTAGATTGATCCCCAAAAGTCTGACAATTTGTTCCCTCAGAACACAGATTATTAAGCAACCTCAAATGGGTGCGGCATTCACAGGGGCAGGGTTAATGCTAATCGGGGTTGTGTCCTGGGACACCTTTTCAAACCAAATTTACCTGTTGCCTGATTTATTAACCAATTCTACAATGTGATATATTTGTCCTGGACAGCGTTACATCGATCCAATCTTAATATTAACAAATGCCCTATGACTTTGTTCATATTTTCATATCAAACATGCATAAGTACAGGGCATTCGCAGAGCTTCCACTCCTTTTCTTCATTTCTCTGTGGGTCAGAATTCTTAATTTACCATATGAGCTGCCCTTCATCATGCTATTGAGGAATAGGTGGTTGATCTATGCTTTTATTGATTTTAAGTGGCATATTTTAAAACTGAATTCTTTCTGTCTATACAGTATTACATATAGGCTATGATATCCCCTGGCCCCATTGAGCCAGGCCACATGCTGAGCGGTACCTACAAGTCTATTTAAGTGTCACAAGCAAACAGTGCTATGTCCTGAAAGCTGCTAAAAGTGGCAGGCTTATCTCCTCACACTGGGATGTAAAAACCTCCAAACACCATTACATCAGACGCTGCTTCTTTAACTGTTACACTAGCTTATCAATGGATTCATTTGATACAACCTATTTACCCTGCAGTTATGAATTATCCCTTGTAAATAAATGCAAGCTCTCTAATTTACACCTAGGGGTTAGTTTGTGTTTATACTACCTATTGAAGGGAAGTACTAGCTAGGGAAATACATGATCAAATACAATGGATGTCTGTGATCTGCATATCTAAAGCTGGTCTCTGCACCTAACTCAATTACATGTTCTTGACCTCATTTGGTCACACCTTTATCTGAATTGACCATCAGGTTAATTTAGATATTCATGCAAAGATTTATTTGGGTCCTGACATCCAATATTCTATTTCAGCATATCAGATCTATGCTTTATCCTGACATCTCCCCCCTTCAAGAGATGGCATGGGCATTGACTGACAGGTCAGTGCCCAAGATCATCTCATCTAATTTCCCCCTGGGTCCACTGTAATAGCTGCTAGCTGGCTCTCACTGTCATTATGAGCCTTCAATCGATTATCATGAAAATTTCTCTCTATCATCCTGGCAGGGGAATCATACCACTGCTTCTGGCTGGTCTGGGCCTGTATCACGTTCTCATGTACCAACCCTGTTACAGTGTGCACTTTGTCTCTAATCCTCATGTCTTCTAAGTGAAAGCCTGAGGGAAAAATGGCCAGGAATTCCTGATACTGTACTTCTAAGTGGGAACCCCTTAAGGCTGGCACAGCAGAATACCTACTTCTACTCTGCCCTGCTCCCCAGTTACAACCTTCCCTGTCAGTGGGACACCCTATGCACTTCTTATCTTGGGGCCTACATAACAGGACACTCCCCTCCCCCTTGGACTCATCTATCTGGGGATGTAGAGTAGCCGGGAGTATGGGCCCCTCATGTATCTCCTCTAAGCCGTTAGACGGCTGGCTAAGTGAGTGTGGGCTAGCAACTGACCCCCCTGTCTCTATGGAAAACTCAGATGAATGGTCAGAACTCAGATGTAGATCTGAGTGGTGAACATTCGAACTACAGGTCCCAGCAACAAAGTAAGAATTGCTGTCACTCGCTACTTCCCGTTGGTCAGGACTATGTGTCTCCCCCACATGCTCAATCGCTCTGTATGCAGCTGGTTCAGGCACAGAACACACATCTTCACTCTGCCCTCCCTCCCAGTTACCTGGTACAGCATCTTCCGAGCACATTACCTGGGTAGAAACATTGTCTTTCTCTAGCACAACAGAATTAATCCCATTGTCATCTGTCCCATTTCTAGTAAGCATATTATCTACACCAGTATTAATGCCAACATCTGCAATAACAATGTCCGCTGTCCCTATCCCATGACAAGATGTCAGTGTAAAAACAGGTTTGGATTCTAACACAATACTGTTATTGACATTATCCTCATTATAAGCAGTAGGTCCAATAAGACATTCTCTTTCCTTATCACATCCTGGCACCTCGGGTTCTTCCCGTAAATCATCATAATTGCCAGAGTTAACACTGGCACGTATCAGCTTCTCATCATCACATTTCACTCGCACAGCACCAGATGCAAAATGATTACAGAACAGTTCAGGTTCTTTACACAAAGTCACATCATTGGCAGGTTCAGCATTATCCCATACTACCTGGGCTGAGTCACACGGTGTAACAGAATTAGAGATAGTAGGAACAACATTTGCGGGAACATACTGAGAATTTAACCATCCAAGATCAGTAACTACTAAAACATTTGTGGGAATATCTTCAGGCACTTCCATTTTTCCCCCAGAAATAGTCTTCTCAACAATTATGTCCTCTTTAAAATCAGCCTCCTCCAATAGCAAATTCTGTGCAGCATCTGGTAGTATGCTGCTAGCATCATCACCTTCCCCCAGCAGATTAAAAGGGGCCTCTGGATGCAAAATCTCGGTAGCATATTCCATGTTATCTGTAGCTGGCAGGGGTAACTTTTCCTCGTGGGCCACCCCTATAGGCTGGGCGATTACTGCTCCAGCTTGTGAAAGAAGCTGCTGCAGGTGCTGCCTTTCGTCAGCCACCCGGCGACACTGATCTAGCCAGAATGGGGTATGAAGTCCACCCCTGAAAGATACCTCTTCCTGAGCGTATTCAAAACTCTCCTCCAGGTAGTCCAGCCGTTCCATAAGACTCATCGTGTAGCCCGGAATAAGGACCATCATGCGATACTCGCTGAAAGGATGTATCGGGCTTTCCTCTTCCCAGTCGAGGTGTTCGATGATCTCCCTGCGTGTCTTGTTGTGGCAGGAGAAACCTCGCAGCTGAGCTTCTTCAATTAGCTCTGCCATACTCATCATGACAAGTGGATTCTTTGGATTTATGAAAATGTACCTACTTGGATCCTCTGGTTCAGTGACATTATCCACACCTTGATCCTCTGGGTCTGTCTTGCTCCCCAGCTCAGGTTCCATATCACATTGCTTCTTTGCATCATCCTCCAATAATGCGTGAACCAGCTCCTTTTTAGTTTTATCTGTCCAGTCGAGACCTCGCTGCTCACACAGGGCAATTAAAACTTCTTTGGCTTTTTTCTTGTAAGCAGCTGCCATCCTTGCAGTCACTTTGCAAAATAAAAGATAGAAAAGAAAAACAAGAGAGAAGGGAAGGGAACTGCTTTGCACGTATGTCTTCAAAAATTATAGCCCTGAGTTTCGTCCTTGTAAAACTATTGTATTCCTCGCAAGGCTACAATCAGTTTATAAGTGCAAGGGTTAATTGCTTAAACCATGCACTTAATACTCTAAGAAATTAAATCATCCCACCGCTATGCCACCAATTTGTCACGAACGCGCTCCCAGCTGCCGTGACGTTGGGGTGTTTGCTGTATGAGGTCACACACGATTTCAGCCCGCAGTCTCTCTCACCTATCACACAGGTTCTTAGACCTACGGAATCGCCCCCAAACACAGCGCTCTCACACCCCCAGACACTTCAGGTACAGCCACCACCTATTGGGTACGGGCAATAGGACCCCAATATACTATCCCCTACTGGCACACAGGCTTCTAGTTCCACAAACTAGCAAGACTCCCACCAGCACACACAGGGTTAACTCTTCACACCTCCAGACTGTTACACAAATGTACATACAAGCACACACAGCTTGTTAATCAAATGTATCAACAAATCACACACTGGCATTCCAAGGGTTTACCTGGACGAGCAATCTCCTCTACAAAGGCTATGGATTATTTAGAGTATCAAGGACGCAACTTATTAAATTTTAGATTTAATATACAAAAGGTACAGGGCATTCAGATATAAAGAAAAATAAGGAATAAACAAATAATAAATTTGACATAACAAGCAAAACAGTTTAAAATAAAAGAGATAACCTACAGAGCATTACTTACATATAATAATCTGTATGCCTGGGGCAGGCAGAAATAATGGACAGTCCTTCAATTAGATTGATCCCCAAAAGTCTGACAATTTGTTCCCTCAGAACACAGATTATTAAGCAACCTCAAATGGGTGCGGCATTCACAGGGGCAGGGTTAATGCTAATCGGGGTTGTGTCCTGGGACACCTTTTCAAACCAAATTTACCTGTTGCCTGATTTATTAACCAATTCTACAATGTGATATATTTGTCCTGGACAGCGTTACATCGATCCAATCTTAATATTAACAAATGCCCTATGACTTTGTTCATATTTTCATATCAAACATGCATAAGTACAGGGCATTCGCAGAGCTTCCACTCCTTTTCTTCATTTCTCTGTGGGTCAGAATTCTTAATTTACCATATGAGCTGCCCTTCATCATGCTATTGAGGAATAGGTGGTTGATCTATGCTTTTATTGATTTTAAGTGGCATATTTTAAAACTGAATTCTTTCTGTCTATACAGTATTACATATAGGCTATGATATCCCCTGGCCCCATTGAGCCAGGCCACATGCTGAGCGGTACCTACAAGTCTATTTAAGTGTCACAAGCAAACAGTGCTATGTCCTGAAAGCTGCTAAAAGTGGCAGGCTTATCTCCTCACACTGGGATGTAAAAACCTCCAAACACCATTACATCAGACGCTGCTTCTTTAACTGTTACACTAGCTTATCAATGGATTCATTTGATACAACCTATTTACCCTGCAGTTATGAATTATCCCTTGTAAATAAATGCAAGCTCTCTAATTTACACCTAGGGGTTAGTTTGTGTTTATACTACCTATTGAAGGGAAGTACTAGCTAGGGAAATACATGATCAAATACAATGGATGTCTGTGATCTGCATATCTAAAGCTGGTCTCTGCACCTAACTCAATTACATGTTCTTGACCTCATTTGGTCACACCTTTATCTGAATTGACCATCAGGTTAATTTAGATATTCATGCAAAGATTTATTTGGGTCCTGACATCCAATATTCTATTTCAGCATATCAGATCTATGCTTTATCCTGACAAGATTATATATATCATGGTGTGATGCGGCACTGTAAAACATGACATTTATAAATATCAATCTGCACAAAAGCGTTAAATCATAAAAAGAGTATCAGATATTAACAATACTAACATAGCAAATCAGGTGTATATAAAATAGTCTAATAGTATAATAATGGTTCTTAATATGTTATTCAAACATACTATAAATTGTGATTTTTGTGCACTGGTATAAGGAAATATAGATTTTATTTATTTGTTTTGCTATTGAAGATATATTGAAAGCCGTTACGGTTGTCAATGCAATTATATACAATCTAAAACCAAACCATACCCCTGTATGATGTATTTCTAGTAACAAAAGTCCACACCTGTTTTGCTTTCAGTAAACTTTCTCAAGACTTGATAGTTTTTATCTGGTTTGGTTGTTTAAAAAAAACAACCTCCAATAATTGTGTGTGGGTGGAGTTCAATGAGTTAAAATTTAAATGCTGACCTGTTTCAGAAAGGCCAAGTGGATGTAAATACCCCCTTCACCATAAATTTCCCATGTGCCCATGTGTTTCCCATAAGTTTATAGAGCAAAGTCCTTGACACTGACTTGGCCCGATGAGCCATTATATTACATAACAAAGTGGTATAAGATATTATAGGCAGCAGGGATAATAATGGATCCAGAGAATGTAGCATACAAGGTAAATGTAACATCAGTTTTGTTCTAATTTATTGAACTCTACTCAAAAAACTTTTTTAGATGTGGCTAGGTAAATCATTTAAATTATATAGAACAAGGACATGTATTGAGGACATACTTGCCAACTCTCCCTGAATGTCAGGGAGACTCCCTGAAATAGGGATGATCTCCCTCACTCCCTGAAGAGTCTGGCATTCTCCCTGATGCTGAGCCAGTACAAGGCGTGCTTGGCTTCGCCATCTGTGCCATGATGACACAGTTCACAAATTGTGTCCTATGTCCATGTATTGATGCCTATGGAGGTGGCCATTTTCATGGAGGCCAAGATTTAATCAAAGACTGACAGGTAGGACAACATAAATTCAGTAATGGAGACAGAAATGTAAAAGACACTTCAGTCTCTAGAGATTCATTATCTGCTTTTCTTTAACGCATAGTTGCCTACTCTCCCAGAATGTCCGGGAGACTCCCACATTTCTGGGAGACCTCCCAGGCTCCCGGGAGAGATGGGCAACCTCCCGGTTCTCACCTCCGCAATAGAGGGGGCGAGTTGGGGGGACGGGGCTTAATAACGCAAATATTGTGTCATGTTAGCCCCATCCCCTACTGTAATTGGTCAAAATTGTGACAGTCGTTTAGGGGGCGGGTTCAAAATGATGCGATTCGTCAAGGCCTGCACCCGCACGCTCACCTCCCCCACGGTCTCCCTGGTGCCAATGAGGAAAAGTTGGCAATTATGATTGAGGTTCATATACATCATGCAGAACAGAAAAGTGGTATTTAGCTGTTGGTCATTTAAAAGTGGTGAACATTGTCAGAGATAATACTATCAAGACAATCTTAACACTTGAGAGCATCCTTGGAAATTTTGGACAGTTGTCTAATATGTGGATGGCTGTAGGGATTGTGAAAATCCACAGTATTCAATGACATGATTATTCAAACATTTTAGGACTGGCATTGAACAGTAAACACAATCTTGGTACCAAGTGCAAAACCTGAATAAAGTTATAATAGGGTTTGTTTTTTTTTTCAATTTATATTGTTACTGTAAAATGCATGTTTATTGCAGTTTAGTCATAACCACCTCTCTTTTTTGTTCCACATTTTCAAACTCTATGTTGCCAGGTCAAAAGCCAGTAATTGTTTGCTACAGACAAATCCCCAAAGCATCAGCTCTGTGATTATTCCCTCCAAACTGCCAGGCATGACGTATACAGCAGACGAACAATGTCAGATTCTGTTTGGACCCACAGCTTCATTTTGTCAAGAAATGCAGGTACAGTACATAATAAAATGTCTGTAAAGCTTTTCTATAAAACATATGCTCAACTAATAATTTACTCCAGGGAAGATAAATCCACTATGAAATTAGCTTGTCTTTTTATTGCGTTGATGTCATGTAGGTTATTCTTTAAGCAAAAACAGACTGACATTCGAGGATTATTAAAAGCAGTATCTAAATGAGAATATCAAGATATTTTATTTGCTATGAACACAAAGGCAAAACATAATAGAATCCTCAAATATAAAATATTTTACCATCTTTGAGAGATTACACCACCCTCCTTCTCCCATTTTACTACATTGGTGGGTGTATTGAATGGTCAGATGGCACAAAACTCTGCAATGACTGGTGACTAGAGAACAGATCTGACTATTGCATCACATGTCAGCGCATACTTTTTTCTTTACATATGTGGGAATATTAATGTACACTTTATTTTCAGATACTGGTTACACCAACAGGGATTTTTATAAGCATCTCTCTCTATTACTTGTAATGTGGTTCAATTTTGTTGGGACATTAGACTTGCAGTGACAAATCGTGAACTTTAGCCTAAAAAGGATCACACTTATTACAGAGGAACACTGCACAGTATGTTCCATAGCTTGGGTTCACAATAATAAATGCTACTGTACAATGTTTCAGAATTGCTTTCCATGTAGGATGATTCATCCAGTTCTGGTCCCCTGCGTTTCATGGAAATTGTGAGATGCCAGAAATTAACATCAGAAATTAAGACAGATTGCCAGGACAGTGTTAGATCACTGCTGAGATGAAATTCTCATATAAAACACAGACTCATATCACAATTAATTGCCTTCTAAACATCATTTAGCATGTTTTTGGGCTTTTGTATGTGCCTAGTTGTGAACTCTACGTGACCTCTTGGAAAATATCCCTCATCCATTGTGAATGCTTTTCCTTGTACTATCTGTGCATGTGATAGTTAAAACTGCTATTTATCCTGAATGCACAAGGGGCGTCTAACTACTCTGCACACCCAAGGAAAACCCTCCTAAGTGAAGAGACGCTTTTGAAAACTGAGTCTTGAGGGTTGAAGGCCCTTTAACATTTTGCAATGGGGCCCAGTCCTATTTAATTTAGTGTCTGATAAAATGTGGTAACTAAAAAAATTTGACTCTGTCACTTTGGTAATATAATATTTAATTAAACAATACACGTGTGTCAAGCTGTCATTGCACATAAAAGAAGTCCTCAGTGCCTGATTCATCTTTGGACGCTGTATCATGAAATTGGTCTATGTATACTGAGAAACGGACTTTACGCCATTGAATGCAATTGTATGCCCAGACGCAAATGACACATCTGCTATGACTTGAATGGTGGTACGGGGTCGGGAAAGGACGGACGCTCGTAGTCAATTTACAGTAAGGGCGTGCTGAGGACTTTTTTTTCAATGTGTTCTGAAGGGGCTTTATATTGCACGTATGCATGTGTATATCCTGCAGCCTGTTCTGTCTGCATACAGTAAATAACGTATAGCAAGAGCGTACTCATACCCATATTCAACCATTTGGTTGGAGGATAGTATTTGCACAGACATGTCATATTCATTCTCAGCTGGTCTGTACTCAGAGTGAGGTACGTAGATCCAGGATAGGATATAAGCCACAAATAATTCTTTGCCATGCTTGTATATGACATCCAGGTGCTATCGCTGTAACTTGAGCATCATTCTTTGTATGCTGCAGAAGCATTATGCAGAGGCTTCCTCAGTATGGTGATGAGTGGTTAAACAGTGACAGGACGCTCATAGAACTTTTGACAAGCAAAGGCTAACGCCAAAACTTTATTCTCAATCTGTGCATAGCGTGATTCAGTCTAGTCAGTGCTCTGGGGGAGAAGGCTATGGGCCTGTTATTTTGAACAGCACCCAATCCCTGTTGTAAGGCTTCTGCAGAGATAACCACCGGTAAATGCCACATTAAAATACAGAAGTACTGGAGTGCTTCTTAACATGTGTTTTAATTATGTAACTGCAGCCTGCTGTGGCTCCTGTCAGCACCATTCTTGATCTTGGTGTAGAAGCTGTCTTAGTGGTTTAGTTTTCTCACTGTAGTTAGGAAGAAATTTCGAGACAGGTAGTTTGTCATTCCCAGAAACTGCTGAAGACTGAGTATGTCCTCATGGAATGACATTTCCTGCATGGCCTCCGTTTTTTTCAGGGGCTGGCTTGACCCCATTATCAGTGAGGAGGTGACTCACATATGGATCGTCCGACACCCAGAACTTTCCATTGTCAGGGTTGAGCTGTAAGTCTATGACAAGAATCCTTTCCAAACCTGTCGGAGGCGCTCATCGTGTTCTTGCATGTTGCGACCCCAGATAAGGATGTCATTAACAATGATTTCACACGGGTAGCCGACAAATAGCTATTTCATGCATCGTTGGAAAACTTGACCGCTGGGGTCAGGCCATAAGGCATACGCAAAGAAGCATATTGTCCAGCAGGTGTAATTATAATGGTGAGCCTGGACGACTCTTTGTCCAAAGGTATCAGCCAAAATCCGCATTTAGCATCCAGGTTGCTAAAGATTATTGTTTCAGTCATGTCAGCAATAACTTGTTCGACTGTTCTCAATAGGTGTCGAGGCCTCAGCAGTGATTTGTTTAGGTGCACGGGACCTGTACATAGTCTGACTGACCCCTCTTTTTCAACTGCAGCAACCATGACTGAGACCCACTGTGTTGCTTCCTCTACCGGGGTAAATATATTGAGCCATGTCATGCGGTGTAGTTCAACAAGCACTGTGTCCTTCATGGCAATGGGGATGCGCCGTGCACAGAATGTGGGGACAATTGACTCATCCAGTCGCAGGAGGTAATTGACAGGTAGTTTACCAATGGTATCACAGTAGAACAGATCTTTGAAATCCTTGAGCTCTGGATTTTCTGTATGTACCATATGGACTTTGGCTCCCAGGTGTATCAAGCCCAATGTAACGCTATGAGGCAGTCCTAGTAGTGGTCTGACATCACGATCAGTGATGTGAACCTGTAATGGCGCACACGTGAACTCTACTGTGGCCATACCCATAGGGGCGTATTCAATTGTTAGCGGTAACGCTGATAAATGAGCGCTCAAAAAATCTTACCGTTAATACGGTATTTACTCGCGGAATTTCAGCTCGCAGCCCCCTGAGCGGCGAGCTGAAATTTTGCGAGTAAACTACCGTATTAACGCTTTTCGAGCGCAATGTTACCGTATATACGGTAATATTTTTTGAGCGCTCGTTTATCAGCGTTACCGCTAACAATTGAATACGCCCCATAGTGTTAATGAATTCACCTCCATACGTCACAAGGTCTACGGAATCTGTCTGGTCAATTAGTGCCTGTGGTTTTGTTCTGTGCAGGAGTGTCCTTGAGATGATGCTGCGCTTGGCACCAGTGTCAATTTTTCTTTTCAGTATGTTTTCATTGTGTTTAACACAGCGACCAGATCAACACTCTCATGACATATCGCATTGACAGGTTCTGATACAGACTCGGTTTCCGCGTTATTAACTGTATGCGACTACCTTTCCCTAAGTGTTTCACGTGGAGCGCTAGTTACCATTGTGTATTTGGATCTGCAGTATTTTGCAAAGTGGTCCCATTTATTACAGGAGTTACAGCGTTTATTAAAGGCCGGGCATTTTTCCTGCTCATGTGGGTGTCCAGAAGAAACCAGAACTGAATAATCCAAAAAATCCTAGTATGCTTTTAAATTCTAATAACAAGACTTACACAGCACCTGGAAAAAGACCATAATGAAGACCATTTAGATGGGCACATGTGGCTGGGAAAAGTATATATCACATATCAACATAAGCTGTAATTCATGTTTATTAGATGCTCAAGTCAGTGTATAAAACCCAATCCATGGGAATCAATATTAAAAGTCAACTCCACAATAGCCCAATAGATACAATAGTGACTGCACAACAAATCATAATACAGTATAAATAGATATAGAAGGAATTCTAAATTCATACAATTAAAGGGTAGAAAAAGGGATATATTAACCCCTGAATCCTTCATATTACAGTCCCAATTTAAAATGTAGGGATCTGTTTACCAAGTGGCGAGGAGCCAAAATTAATAACACAGAAGAAATCAGAGATTACTCCAGCCTTAACCTAATTATCAGTGCTTAGATGCATTAGGCAATTTATTAAGCTCAGGGTGGCATTACTTTACTGTTACAATCAGATCAGCCAGCTGAAGCGTCTCCTGCTTCGTTGGATCCCTCAAAAGATGAACGTGTTATACTCATGCGTATAGCACTTTCTCCATTCACTGGCAGCATTAGGCTGGCTTTTAATAAATCACAGGGATAACAAGGTTATGTTGTAGTAAAACATGTTATAGAGTTTTTTGCAGTATCAAGAGCAGACAGGAAAAACTCTGAGGTAATGTAGGGATGAGTAATTAGCCACAATATAATGCAGAAATAATGCATTAGTATAAGAGTCTTTTGTTGTAATACAAATATAAACAATATCTCTGAAGAAATACTGGTGCAGGTTGACACAGTCTGAGGCAATGCAAGATTATAAACAATGTTTCTGAAGCAATGCTGGTAAAGATTTACACAGTGTCCAGTAATATCTGTGAAGCCAGACAAGCAAAGCTAGGAACCAGCAGACATGTATGATGCAATCCAGGTATCAGGATACAAATGAATGCAGAGCCAGGAACAACAAATGCAAGTTCAGGAACAAAGATAACACAGGTACAGGAACTGGGAAGCATGTCCAACGCTATCACTGGCAATGAGTGCATGACAGATGAGGGTTTACATAGTGGAGTCTTCCAATCAGCTCACAGAGGAAGACACAGCTGGAGTGCATTACAGATCTGAGTATCCACCAGGATGCAAGACAGATTTAACACTCTCGATGAAGAGGAAAAGGGCTTTGTGGAGGAGGGAGGTCTTTGCTGGAGCACCCATAGATCAGCCTTGGCATGGTAAATTGCAGCAGTATTTCATTATATATTGCTGTGATTTGCAGTGATGCACATTAATAGTTAACACACTGTGGTAATAAATAGACACCATCATATAGTATGTAGTGGCAATCAGAACATATGAACAAACAAAAAAGGTATAACACAACAGAGTCTCATGAGATTTTTGCTGGGTCAACTGCTCGACAGATATACCTCTTTTTTAACATTTAATTGTAAAAATGGACCTGTTTTATGTCTGTTTATACAATATTGTGATTTACTGGACTCAATTGTCCCATTTTGCTACTGTGTCTTTACATTTATTCCTGATTGTAATAGCTTTCAAATAAATATGAAATACATTTCATTTTGATGATATATACTTTTTCTCTAAGCTGTATGGTGTGCCCATTTAAAAGTCCTTCATTTGGACTTTACTTTGAGAACTATTGTGTGTTTTGTATTTTAAAGTCAAACAGAGAGAACCGTAAACTTTATGGTAATGCACAAAATGATGGTTGGATTCTGGGGTGTATCACAGAAACAAGGTCAAGACATATTACAAAGTTTGTTTCTGTATTTGAATCACCACCAAATCCAAACAAACTGTTTTCTTAATTCTGTGCTGATGACAGTGCTCTGGCACACTTTGCAGTACAGAACATTTATAAGCAGTAAGGGACATGCAAAGGACTATCACACTTTCCATAAGCTGAGCACACAGCTGGGATAGATAAAATGAGGAAAAGACAGATATCAAGAAACTTGTATGTTAGCACCGGGTGTAATATTGTAAATATACTTGTATGTGCTCTTAAAGAAAGGTTTATGGCTCCAGCATGAAAATGTTGTCAAAAATGGCCTATTATCTGAAATATCCAAATGCTTATGATTACTCTATGATACATACAAGATTATTTTCTACAGATGTGTTGACTTCAGTGTACAAAAGGTAACATCTGTTTTAATGTAATTTCTTAACGCAAACATTTTTTTTAAAGTGCTATCTTGGAACACCATTTGAAATAACACAGTCTGTTAAGTCCTCACAGGAATCAGATTTGTGCAGCTGAACAATAGAAAACGATGCAAAACTACATCACTGTGAAATAATTAAGAAGTATTTTAAATACGGGGAATATATCCTAATTTGCTTGCTGCTATATACATACATCATCATCATCAGCTATTTATATAGTGCTACTAATTCCGCAGCGCTGCACAGAGAACTCACTCACATTAGTTCCTGCCCCATTGGAGCTTACAGTCTAAATTCCCTAACATACACACAGACAAAGAGAGAGAGACTATGCTCAATTTGATAGCCGCCAATTAACCCACTAGTATTTTTTTTGGAACGTGGGAGAAAACCGGAGAATCTGGAGGAAACCCACACCAACACGGAGCGGAACATATAAACTCCACACAGATAAGGTCATGGTCGGGAATCGAACTCATGACCCCAGTGCTGTGAGGCAGAAGTGCTAACCACTAAGCCACCGTGCTGCCTATACATACCTCACAGCATTTAATTTTGTCCAATTGGGACAGAGGGCACAAACGCAGCCAAACTACGCCCTCCCCAACCACCCTTCCGTCTACTGAAATATCTCCTAAGGATTAGGAGCATATGCAGTGTGGTCATGTAACATAAAAAAAACAGTGTGGCCGTCTGCGATTAATATACAATAAAAATGGTTGGGAATATTTCTTAATTTTTACACCACTCTGATTGGCTGAAGCTATCAACCATTTACAATTAGAGGAGAGGGTTGAACTTACTACACATTCCCTGTTTGACATAGGACTGTCAGTGGTTTAGCAAATAACCCCTATTATACAGTAAATATTGAAGATTATACTTTTGCTACTACATGAGCCTCAAAGCATTTTGAAAGTCTTTGGGAAGCTAATACTACCACAATTCATAATGGTATAAGTATTACAAAAACAAGAAGAAGAAGAAGAATGTGCTCCATTTTACATACTTGATCAATCCAAATCACACTTGGGATTGCATCCAAGAGAGAAGTATTAGGACACTTTTCCAAATAGAACATATTATGTTTTTTAGTATACACATACAGCATTTTATACAGTATTCTAGCAGAATCAAAGTGATATCATTTTATGCATTTATAATAATCCCCGAACAGACCTCACTAGTTTTTTTTTTTGTTTTTTTTTAACAAAGTGCATATCTGCATGTATCCATGTCCTGGCTGCTAATAGGGGCTTAGTCTCTTGGATGAAACTTGCTTTGTTTATTGATTTTATGCAAGCAACATATGATTGACTTACTCCAGCTGTAGATATTGCACATGTCTTGGCTGTGCATTGTGGTAAAAATGTTAAGTAACTTCTTTACTATAGTATATAAAAAATCGAGGTCATTCAAGTGTCACTTAAGTTTATGTCTGAGAATGTCAAATACTGCACAAACTAGTAGAATGAGTAAACAAAATGAGTAAACAATATTAAACAAACTCCTGAAATGAGTGAACAATATGTGAATATTGGCACTAATTAGCTAAGCTTTTCGGAGTTTGATAAATAGGGAATTTTCGCAGTCCCCATAGAAAACTGTGGAGAGTAGGGAGCTGGCTCGTTGCAAGTGGTGGGAAATATCTTTGTATACTGCTTGATTGAAGCTTGCAACCATACATAGAGGGTTAAACTCGACATATACAGGGAGGATTATATCAGATTGGAGTTTGCAGAAAGTTGAGGCAAATTTACTTTAAAATAGTGATAATTTAACGATATACTTTTTTAGAATAAAAAAAAATGTTATGCAGTAGAGAGAAAAGGTGTGGCATATTTTTTTAAAGCATACAGAGATAAATTAGCTCCATTTTCTAGTTCCCTTCGGAATCCCTCCACAGTGTCTAATAACTTTATTATTATTATTATTATTATTGTTACTTGTTATTATTATGAATGTTGTTATGATCATGAGGGTGATGATAATTATTATTAGTAGTAGTAGCATCATCATTTATTTATAAGGTGTAACAGGCTACTTACAGAAAATTATTATTTAATTTATTATTAATATTATTTTTAATAATAATAATAATAATAACTCAAAGATTGTTTATCAACGATGAACCTTAAATATGTGCCTGACATTTTTAACATATTTTTTAGCATGTTATTTGTACAGGACTCTGGTGTAAGCTGGAGGGTGAGAAAGAGTGTAGAACAAGACTGGATCCCCCTATGGACGGCACAGAATGCGGCACAGAAAAGGTACATGCTCGTTTTAACTTCCTATTTACATATTAACATAAAGTAATAACAAGTCACAACACCGTTTTGAAAATGCAGTTTGCAATATATTAACATATTGATTTTCATGCTTGTGATGCATCCATTTAGTTATGAGATCAAAGGAAAATGTATCTACAATCCTGTTATAGTGTATCCTTGACACAAGTGTTAGTCTTGCAATACAGCCATAGGTGAGCTAAACATGTATGTTATTTTGTTTGTTTCTGGTATATTAGCTATATATACTAGCTATATGCGCTCCTTACTCATTATGCTGAGGGGGAAGTAGCTGCAGATTTGCGTCTAAGAAGTGTACTTGCTATGGCTGCTTTCCCCCAGTGTAATGATAATTGCATTATGCATACTATTCCAAGTCACAGTTATCTTATGATACGCTTGTCTTGGAATATAGAGTAAGATATAGGATGCAATTTACACTTCCATTTTAAGTGTACATTGCGTACAATTCTACATGAGCCTCTAAATGCATTTTTAATAACTAAATACAGTAATGTAAACATTTGCTACAGACAGTGGAGTAGCAAGATGGGAAGCAGAAGTATGCAGAGGTGCCCAGGGTCTTAGGTAATATGCTGGTTAAGGGCTGCTTGCTTCTTTTCCCTCCTTGCAACCTCAGAAGCCCCAGCACAACCTACTGAGCAATTATGTTTATTGTTATTTGTTATTCTTTATTTATATAGCCCCAATCAAATTACACAAAGCAAACACACAGATCCATTTTGTTAGAAGCCAAGTGACCTGTCAATATGTTTTTGAACTGTAGGGGGAAACCAGAGCATGGTGGCTTAGTGGTTAGCACTCACAGCACTAGGGTCATGTGTTCAATTCCCAACCATGGCCTTACCTGTGTGGAGTTTGTATGTTCTCCCCGTGTTGGTGTGGGTTGACTCCGGGTGCTCCGGGTTCCTCCCACACTACATAAACCTACTAGGAGATTCATTGACCGCTATCAAATTGACCTTAGTTTTTCTCTATGTGTGTGTTAGGGAATTTAGACTGTAAGCTCCAATGGGACAGGGACTGATGTGAGTGAGTTCTCTGTACAGTGCTGCAAAATTAGTAGTGCTACATAAATAGATGATGTTGATGATGAAAAGCATGACACCAGCAATGTGAGGCAGCAATGCTAACAACTGTGCCTCTGTGTGGCCCAGTCATATAACACCCCTTTTTCCTGCTCCTGTGTGTGTATACAGATTTGTGTCTCCTGTCTTTAAGTAAACTTTTTACCTTGTCGCCTTAGTTGCGCAGTGTCTCCACCTTAGTCTGTGTACCGTAGGATTTTCGTGGGGTAATCGTCTGGAAATGAGCAATACAAGTGGCAGGCAGACTAAGGAACACTCCGCCCCCCCCTACTTGGGACCACAGGCACACACAAATGAAAGAGTAATATACCAGGCTAGTCTTTAGAAGCCACACCAGCGCATTTTTTTAGTGAGGTGCGGACTCCCAAAGGTTTTTTGGAAGTTTTATATATCAAAAATATATCTCTTTGATTCAAACAATAGTTCAGGGTAATTTGAGTGCAGTAGACACTGTAAATAAACGGCAGTCTAAGTGCAAACGTTTCCAAGGTATCTTGAGAACAAGACTAGCTGATATCCAATGCACAATTTACACAGGCCCAAATAGTTCTATACCACTAAGAGGTACCTCTATCCCTCCTAATGAATGTTTTGCAATATCTCTCTAATCACAATAACTATCGCTAGCAATATATCTTAAGCACGATCAGTTGCTTTAACTTTGCTAACACATATCATACAAATGCAATATTAAACATATATATACATTTATGCAGTCCTTGTTAAAAGGCAGTGCAAACACTTCATAAAATATTCTTCAGGTCTCCCCACCTGTTCCTACCTGACTTGTAACAAAAAAACTCAGTCCAAGTAGATCAATAACAAGTTAACTTGGGTTAATTATCTCCACTGGTCTCCGGCATCTGTGTCCAAGATGGACCCTCGCTGCTCAGGTATCTGGTAAGCTCTCCCACTCTCCACTGTAAAGTATTCTTCATACTCTCAGGGTGTCTCTTTCTCTCCTTACTCCCTCTGTCGCTAAGACCTCTCAGACTCCCGTTACCCCCTCTCTGACAGACTGCTGAGGATTCCCTTTATGATATCTGTCTCTCGAGTGCCTCTCAGAATCTCCCAACTTCCGCCTCACACTCTCCTCCTCCCCACTGCATGCTGGGAGATGTAGTTCTCTGCCGGCAGGGGAGGTATCTAACGCGCATGTGCGGCCTGGGTCACCGGCGCTACAGTTATAAATAGCTATCTTTTTTTTAAATTTGTTTATTTTCTACAACGACAGGAACATAAAGTGAAAAAAAATCAATGGGTATTAGATATTGGACTTCTAAATAAAAATAACATTATTGCATATAATTTATATAGCTAGAAAATAGTTTTGTTGAAGGTGGAGCATCTTTCAGTAGGTGGCGGGTTCCACGTGCCACATGGCATCTGCTTGTATCATCAATCTGAAAAACATTACTTCAACCCTACTATCAAGTTTTAGACCGAAATTATTATAATTTTTTTTTTATTATAAATAGCTTTCTAAATTAAATAAGTAATAATACTGGACAGTCTACTATGTGAAATTAGAACTAGACAATCTATATTTAATAAGACATATCTAGTGCTTCCATAGACATATTAACAGGGAACTGGACCTAGACATGGAAAACAAGAGAAGATAGACAATGAGTAGAGACAATGAAGAACAAACAAGGGTGGAAGGAGACCAGCTATTTGCTGCTTATTTTTCATATAAAGTAATAGGTAAACTAATAGAAGTCACTTCTAATGTCCCTTTATAAATCATCTTTAAGGCAAGCTTACCCTGTGATATACTGTTTTTGTTTAAACCTCACAGGCTTTAAGCAGGTCAACAGTTTATTTTCTATGTATGGATTTATATCGTCACTGTCATCATTGGCCAGGCACACAATATTAAATTGTGTTCATAAGATTGCTTGAAGCTTAGACCTTTATCTTAATCATAACCCAGAAAACAGTTCAATGTGTCCATAAGCCATAGAGAAAAGATCTATATTCTTATAATTGGTGCATTTTAGTTGACTCTTAAATAGTTCTCTTCTGGTTTATATCCTTACCATTATGGTAATGCGGATTTGTAGTTTGGGGGGACAATTATTCTTTTATTATTGAATGCTGTCATGTGGTTTCTTTTATTAAACAATACCAAGTGCCTAATTTCTGACATTTCAGATTTATCACAGATCACTACTAAGATTAAGTGAAATATTTTTATGTACATTGTTTCCATGTGAAAAAAACCAAAATAATTAAGACAAGAAAGCAACATTAACTTCTATGTACATTACTACAAGACAATGAAATGCACAGGATTCAGGCCAGTGGAACAGTATATTTCTTTGCTTTCTGTCATAATGATGATGACATTTAGTATTATGATTATTATGTTATTTATTATGGTATTATTTACATTTGGAGAGAAGAAAATTTAGTTGGATAACTTTGCTGGTGGTGTTTGTGAATAGACATTGACAAGGACTTTAGCTTTGCATTAATTTATTATAAATGTGTGTGTGACATACTGTATACACGTGTATGTATTGTTTCACATTTTATTGTAATCTTTTCCTTTAGTTTTCATTTGTTTTTTGTTCTTGATGATATGCTTGCAGTCATATTTAAATGCCAGCAGCAGAATGAAAATTGGTCCTTTACAAAATGACACAAATAGGTTCTTCTCACCGTAAAGCACATGTTTCATGTTTGCTCCGCCCAGTCAAGTATACTTGTATGCGAAGGTGGAGCATCTTTCAGTAGGTGGCGTGTTCTGCATGCCACATGGCTACTGCTTGTGTCATCAATCTGAAAAACATTACTTCAAGTTTTAGACAGAAATTATTATAAAAAAAATAATTTTTGAATTTAATGGATTTGCATAAAAGTAACTACACAGGGAATGTTAGAGGACATGCCTAATGCATTTAAATGATTGTTTCAGAATTATAATACTCATATCAGTAATTAGGTTTAATCAGTGATTAAAAAACTTTGATTATTCTTTTCAGTGGCAGAATATACACATAAATAATTCAAGTCATTACTTACTGTTCCTTGGCTCAGTATATGCCATGGATTTTTTTTCTCTTTTATACTGTGTGTAAATTATTATTTTTGTCATTTGAGAAGCATAATTGAAAATTTGTGTATTTAACTAAATGTAAAATAATATGGCAAAGCCATGCGCTATGTTCTTTGCACAAAAGTATAAATATTTTTTGTGTGTTTTACATATTTCCTGGTGCATTAAAACTGTTACTTAAGGTATTTAATTGCAGCAATTAGTTACAACATAAGGGAAATGCATTCATGAATATTGGAAACTCTGTTTAGTGTCAGTCAACAGCTTTCAGTCTTTTACCAAAGTTTATTTTGTGGTATCAGAATTTATCGAGTTCAAAGTTTCCATTAATACCATCTGGGCATTTTTCCCACAAGAAATAGACAATTAAAATAGAGCACTTTGTAATAAGTCGTTGACAGCAAAATATATTTCAACCCATATGTAATTTTCTGTTTTACAGCAGAATGCAAAATACGTTTTAAGCCTGAGGTCTTCAATATTTCCAACATAATCTTATGCTCTGACATATAGGGGGGCATTTACTAAGCAGCAGTTTGCAAACCGCCAATCATCAGATGCGTTTTTCAGATTTATCATCTTGTGGTTTGTAGGGTGAAAATCCAAACCACATCCAATATGTGACGTTTTGCAAACCCCTAGACCCTGTGCGGTTCACGCCAAACCGTAAAACAGGATGGGAAACATTCAATGTTACCCATTATATTCTGTAGCAGCTCAGCCTATTTATCATCAGGCCTAGTTCTCAAGGGGGTGTCCTGAAACAGTTATCAGGCTCACACATCTAGAGAGCACCATCTCAATGCTGATTTGCACTGGGCCCCACCTGGTATCCCTATTGTTTGGTTATACTGTCCGAATATAATGCACCGACAGACCATGAGTATTCTCGCATGCTGGCCCATGTACATGGGAAAATACTAGCACTTGTAGTTCCAAAAGTGTGCACCATACGTGTTGCCCAGTCCTAATAACATTCAAGATTGCCCCCATCCTAATAATCTTCACTGTTGCCCCGAAATGATAATAATCAAGGTTGTCCGTGTAATAATGCTATTCAAGGTCGCCCTCATCCTAATAATATTCAATGTTGCTCTCATAAGAATAAAATAAATAATGTTTCCATTTTTTTTATGTGGTCCCATGAAAAATAATTATATGCCTCCCTGATAATTAATACTTACCTAAAATCTTCTTACTTTCCTCGTCCAATGTAATCCAATGGGAAGTTGGTAATCTATAAGGGTAAAAATAATCCTATATAATGATTGGACTGCTCCCTAGGAGCATGTGACATAAAAAGAAAGTAAGCTCCAGTGAGCCCCTGCTAGTTAATAGGCGAGCAGCCAATCAGGAGCAGTCTCATTCAATTGGGTATTAATATGCAAAAATTAGAAAAATGACAAATCAATGACATGTCACCCCTGCACTTCTGCCACCTGAGGCCCATGCTTAGGTGACCTTTAAGTCCATTAAAATAATTTTCTTATACATCCAAAATATTCAGTCTAGAAATGTGAAAAACAGGCTTTGCTTGATATTCCTTTGCAATAACACTAGGGTGGTCAGGGCCTGATCAACCACTAGGCTGACCAGGCTGCAACCTGGGGCGCTGGGTCCCGGGGGCGCGGTGCTGCGGGTATTTTTTTTTTTTTGTCATTTTTTTTTTTTTCCTCATTCCTTTTTTTTTTCCGGGATGGGGGAGGGGGGGGGTCACCGGGGGGGGGGGGGGGGTGGAGGGCTCGACGATCAAAAGCATTGGCGGTCAGTGGTTAGCAACACACAGCCAATCGCCAGGCTGCCTGTTGCTGTGCAGCAGACAGGAAGCAGGACGTCTTCACTTCCTATCTGCTGATCTGAGGAGAGGAGCGACGCTGGCACAACTACAGGTAAGTGAAGGGGGGAACTGCCCTGCATATCTATAGGGAGGGGGGGAACTGCCTTGCATATCTATAGGGAGTTGGGGGAACTGCCCTGCATATCTATAGGGAAGGGGGGGAACTGCCCTGCATATCTATAGGGAGGGGGGGAACTGCCCTGCATATCTATAGGGAGGGGGGGGAACTGCCCTACATATCTATAGGGAGGGGGGGAACTGCCCTGCATATCTATAGGGAGGGGGGGGGAACTGCCCTGCATATCTATAGGGAGGGGGGGGGGACTGCCCTGCATATCTATAGGGAGGGGGGGAACTGCCCTGCATATCTATAGGGAGGGGGAGGAACTGCCCTGCATATCTATAGGGAGAGGGGGAACTGTCCTGCATATCTACAGGGAGGGGGGGGGACTGCCCTGCATATCTATAGGGAGGGGGGGAACTGCCCTGCATATCTATAGGGAGGGGGGGGGGGGAACTGCCCTGCATATCTATAGGGAGGGGGGGAACTGCCCTGCATATCTATAGGGAGGGGGGGAAACTGCCCTGCATATCTATAGGGAGGGGGGGAACTGCCCTGCATATCTAAAGGGAGGGAGGAGGGAACTGCCCTGCATATCTATAGGGAGGGGGGGGAACTGCCCTGCATATCTATAGGGAGGGGGGGAACTGCCCTGCATATCTATAGGGAGGGGGGGAACTGCCCTGCATATCTATAGGGAGGGGGGGGAACTGCCCTACATATCTATAGGGAGGGGGGAACTGCCCTGCATATCTATAAGGAGGGGGAAAACTGCCCTGCATATCTATAGGGAGGGGGAGAACTGCCCTGCATATCTATAGGAAGGGGTGGGGAACTACCCTGCATATCTATAGGAAGGGGTGGGGAACTACCCTGCATATCTATAGGGAGGGGGGGAACTACACTGCATATCTATAGGGACGGGGGGGAACTACCCTGCATATCTATAGGGAGAAGGGGGACTACCCTGCATATCTATAGGGAGGGAGAGGGGGGACTGTCATGCATATGTATAGGGAGGGAGAGGGGGACTGTCATACAAATCTATAGGGTGGGAGGGGGGGGGGCTGCCATGAAAATCTATAGGGAGGGAGAGAGGTTGATATGTATGAAGGAGGGCAGAGGAGGGGGGCTGATATATGTGACTGGGGGAGTTTTGATGTGACGGGGGGGGATAGCTACAGAGTGGAGGTAAGGAAAATAGCTGCAAGGGGGATGGATGCAGGGTGGAAGGTAAAGAAAATGGCTGC